>NW_027423135.1:736829-759329 GCF_048934315.1 Petromyzon marinus
GGGGTCACGGAGGTCACCAGGGGGGGTCACTAGTCTACACAGTGACGGGTCACTCCAGGGTCACGGGGGGGTCATGGGAGGTCACTAGCGGGGTCACGGGAGGTCACGGGAGGTCAATAGGGGGGTCACGGGAGGTCACGGGAGGTCACTAGTCTTCACAGTGACGGGTCATTCCAGGGTCACGGGGGGGGTCACGGGAGGTCACCAGGGGGTCACGGGAGGTCACTAGGGGGAGGTCACGGGAGGTCACTAGGGGGGTTCACGGGAGGTCACTAGGGGAAGGTCACGGGAGGTCACTAGGGGGGGTCACGGGAGGTCACCAGGGGGGTCACTCCAGGGTTCACGGGGGGGTCACGGGAGGTCACTAGCGGGGGCGCGGCCACACCACAGCCGCACAGAGTTGTCGCGGGTCACGTGACGCGTGCTCATGAGAGGTCGCGACCTCCCGCCGGGGTCAGAGGTCGGCCCCCCCTGTCCCCCCCCTCCTCCTCCTCCGAGCTGCTCTCCGGCTCTAGAAACTTGCGTTGGCCCGAGGACGTCAAGAGCAGCGGCTCCCACGGGTGGAGGCTGCAGGGAGACAAAGGCGGACGGGTGGCAGTTACCAAGGGAGGAGGAGGGGGGGGGAGAGGGAGGGGGGGGAAGGGGGGGAGAGGGATTGAAGAGAGGGAGAGGAGAGAGGGAGGGGGGAGGAGAGGGGGAGGAGAGGGGGGAGAGGGAAGAGGAGAGAGGGGGAGGGGAGGGGGGAGGGAGGGGGGGGGAGGGGGGGAGGGAGGGGGGGGAGGGGGGAGGGAGGGGGGGGGGAGAGGGAGGGGGGAGAGGGAGGGGGGAGGGAGAGGAGAGGGGGAGAGGGAAGAGGAGAGAGGGAAGAGGGAGAGAGGGAAGAGGAGAGAGGGGGAGGGAGGGGAGAGAGGGGGAGGGAGGGGGGAGGGAGGGGGGGGGGAGGGAGGGGGGAGGGGGGGGGGGAGAGGGAGGGGGGAGAGGGAGGGGGGAGAGGGAGGGGGGAGGAGAGGGAGAGGGGGAGAGGGAAGAGGGGGAGAGGGAAGAGGAGAGAGGGGAGGGAGGGGGGGGGGAGGGAGGGGGGGGGGAGGGAGGGGGGGGGAGGGAGGGGGGAGGGAGGGGGGGGGAGGGAGGGGGGGGAGGGAGGGGGAGGGAGGGGGGGGGAGAGGGAGAGGGGAGAGGGAGGGGGGAGGGGAGGGGAGGGGGGAGAGGGGAACAGGAGAGAGGGGGAGGGAGGGGGGAGGGAGGGGGGAGGGAGGGGGGAGGGAGGGGGAGGGAGGGGGAGGGAGGGGAGAGGAGGGGGAGGGAGGGGGAGGAGGGGGAGGGAGGGAGGGAGGGGGGGGGAGAGGGAGGGGGGAGAGGGAGGGAGGGGGGGGGGAGGGGAGGGAGGGGGGGGGAGGGGGGGGGGGGGGGGGAGGGGGGGGGGGGGGAGGTGGGGAGGGAGGGGAGTGAGGAGAGGGAGAGGGGGGGGGGGAGGAAGGGAGGGGGGGAAGGGGGGAGGGAAGGAGTGGGAGGGGGGAGGGGAGAGGGATTGAGGAGTGAGGGGAGGGGGGAGGGAGGGGAGGGGGGAGGAGAGGGAGGGGGTCAAATGCACCTGTGGTGTGTGTGTTGAATTTCTCTTGCACCATACGTAGCCAACCGTGATAATCGCACCCACCCACCCACTCACCCACCCACCCACGCACCCACCCACCAACGCACCCACCCACTCACTCATCCACCCACTCACCCACCCACCCACACCACTCACCCACCCACGCACCCACCCACCAACGCACCCACCCACTCACTCATCCACCCACTCACCCACCCACCCACTCACCCACCCACCCACGCACCCACCCACCAACGCACCCACCCACCCACTCATCCATGCACCCACCCACCCACTCATCCATGCACCCACCCACCCACCCACTCACTCATCCACCCACGCACCCACCCATCCACCCACTCACTCATCCACCCACCCACTCACCCACACACCCACCCACCCGCTCACCCACCCAGGGCCCCACCACCGTGTAGCCCCCCCTCAGCTCAGTGCTGCTCCGCACCGTGGTTGTCTGTCGCTCGTCGTTCAAGGGGGGTGACTTTTATTTTGATGGGGGTGGGGGTGTGTGTTGGGGGGGAAGGTCAGGGGCATGACCTCTGTAGGGGGCGGATAAAAGGCAGGGGGAGGAGGAGGGGCCGGGGGGGGCTGCTGATTGATGCTGGGGACGTGGGGTGGGACTCGTGTTTGAAAGTAGAACTTCGTGAGTGTGTGTGTAAGTGTGTGTCTGTGTGTGTGTAAGTGTGTGTGTGTAAGTGTGTGTGTGTAAGTGTGTGTGTTTGTAAGTGTGTGTGTGTGTCCGTGTGTGTAAGTGTGTGTGTGTGTCTGTGTGTGTAAGTGTGTGTGTGTAAGTGTGTGTGTGTCCGTGTGTGTAAGTGTGTGTCTGTGTGTGTAAGTGTGTGTCTGTGTGTCCGTGTGTGTGTGTGTCCGTGTGTGTAAGTGTGTCTGTGTGTCCGTGTGTGTAAGTGTGTGTCTGTGTGTGTCCGTGTGTAAGTGTGTGTCCGTGTGTGTAAGTGTGTGTGTGTGTGTCCGTGTGTGTGTGCCCGAGTTGGTCATGATACTGGCACCTGGTCTGGAGTGATTGGAGGGCATGGGCCAGATCAGCTCGATAACAACGGCAGGAGGCTGCTAGATTTTTGTGCAGCCCCATGGGCCTGTAATTACCAACACGCCTGTTCCGGCATCGGCGCATCCACACAACATCATGGATGCATGCCGGGTCCAAGCAAGAACATCTGCTGGACTACGTAGTGACGGACCAGCGGATGCGAGCCCATGTCCTTGACACCAGGACCTACCGTGGAGCTGATCTGCCCTCTGACCATCTGACTAGTCATCTGTAAGATGCGCCTGCCATTCTTCCACTCCGGTGGTGGGTGTACACCCAGGACCCCATTCCAACCTAAAGTGGCCTGGTCTCAGTTATCTGATGAAAGTTGCAAGCGAGAATTTCATCATCGTTTGCGGCTGGGGTTGGCATCGTCCCCGACTCCTCCTGATGTCGAAGGTAAATGGGCGAGGTTTAGGACTGTGACTCAGGCAGCTGGAATGGCTGCTTTGGATACGCGGTCCAGACCTCCCCAGAGACCCTGGCTGACAGAGGAGGTGTTCAGGATGGTTGAGAAAAAGCGACAGGCCCACTGTCATACGGCTACAGCATCTCACGTCAGAGAATGAGGAGCTTACCGCAGCCTTCGCTCGGAGGTTCGGAGAGCCATGAGGCGCTGCAAGGATGGGTGGTGGTCGCGGGTTGCTGAGGAGATGGAGTCTGCCTCAGTGGCCCGCGATCCCAAATCTCTATTTAACTCATCAAAAAAGTAACCTGCAGCGCCACACCTATTACCATCATTAGGGGAAAGAACGGTGATCCAATCTCCGACCCCCAGGAACAGATTTGCAGATTTGCTGAGCATTTCTGTGAGGTCCTGGGGGAGGGGGAATCCCTCAGCCTGGAAAACAATCATGGGACAAAGTGGGGATGACCCTGCTGAGGCTGCGGTGCCTCAAATATTGGAAGTCACCCCCTGTGAGTGGCTGGCTGAGATGCCATCCGTTGAGGAAGTACTGAAGGCGATCCAGAGTCTGAGACCAGGAAAGGCACCGGGCAGAGATGATCTCCCAAGCGAAATGCTGAGGGAGGGTGGCGTTTGTGCACAGACTGCCCTACATGATATCATAACAGTCTGGGCCACTGGACGGGTTCCGCAGGATTGGAAAGATGCCTTGGTGGTCCCCCTCTTTAAGAAGGGGGACTGCACAGACTGTAAAAACTACAGGGGCATCTCACTCCTCAGTGTGCTGGGAAAGGTCCTGGCAAGGATTATTCAACATCGCCTTGCCATGCACGCTGAGGAGAGGCTTGCGGAGCCCCAATGCGGTTTCAGGAAAGGGCGGTCCTGCACAGATGCCATATTTTCTGTCCGTCTGCTACAGCAGAGGTGTAGGGAATTCCAGCAAGACCTACATCTCTGCTTCATTGACCTGGTCAAGGCCTATGATACCATCAATAGGCCTGGGCTCTGGGTTTCGGAGTCCCTGACCCTATGCTCACGCTCATTAAGGACGTTCATGATGGTGAGCGTGGCCGGGAGTCAGAGCCATTCCCTGTAAACCTTGGGGTGCGACAAGGATGTCCCTCTGGCTCCCACATTATTTAACATCTATTTCGACCACGTAGTTCGCGAAGCCTTCAGTAGCTGTGCCGGAGGAATTTCGATCTGGTACAGATACAATGGGAGACTGATTGATGCCCGGCTGCGGTCAAGGGATGGCTCCGTATTGGTCAACCATGTTATGTATGCCGATGATCTGGTAATTGCAGCTCACTCAGAGGAGGAGTTGGAGACGCTGCTGCTGAAACTGGAGTGTGCCACTAAGAGTTGTGGCCTTACCATCAGCCCCACCAAAACGAAGCACCTGCCTGGGTATTTTGTACCATCGGGCACTCCACCCCCACAACTCCCAATCAGTGATGGGGCAGTTGTGGAGAGAATGGAGAGTTTCCCATACCTGGGCAGTGTGCTCATGACCGGCACCAGTTTAACAGCAGAGGCCTCACTCCGAATCAGTCGAGCGGCATTATCTTTTCATCGGTTGCGTAACGCTGTGTGGAAGCTACCTGGTCTGTCGCTCCACACGAAGCTTCAGGTCTTCTCGGCCACAGTCATTCCCTCCCTTCTCTACGCTTGTGAAACGTGGACCCCCCTAATGGAACATCTTCGCCGGTTAGAAACATTTAGGCTGGCCTGCCTACGATCAATTCTGGGTTTAACCAGGCTGAATTGTGTGAGGAGCTCACAAATCCTCGAAAGATCTGGACAAAGTCCCATCAGTGAGCACCTCCGGCAAGCAAGGCTGTGTTGGATGGGCCATGTAGCCCGCATGCCAAACAGCTTTTGTTCGGCCGGATCGAGGGTGCTAAATTGGCGCGGCACGGGCTAGAGAAGAGATGGAGTGACGTGGTACAGGAGGACGTGGAGCTGAGTGGACTTGCCGATGAGCGGTACCAGCGGTGTCAAGATCGGCCTCAGTGGAGGAGGCTCATGAAGGATGTTACTGGGCAGTTGGAGGCAGTCGCCCTCCAACAACAACGGAGGGCGGAGGAGCAACGCTCACAACGAGCGGAGCGCGGGTGGGCTAAAGCACAGCAAGTTGGCACAGTAGGGGGCACAGGTGGTGCATCAGCCAGTCATCTCGGTCATCTCAGTCAGTCGACCCGTGGCACCTGGGTCTGCCCCGTGACCTCCTGCCAGCGGGCGTTCGACACTTCACGTGGCCTCAAGGTGCACATGGCCTGGCACAAGCGTCGTGGTGACGTCACCGCCACTTAGTGGCGAATGGCGGTTGTTGTTGTGTCCCTGTGTGTGCGTGTGTCCGTGCGTGTGTGTCCGTGTGTAAGTGTGTGTGTGTCCGTGTGTCCGTGTGTGTGTGTCCGTGTGTGTCCGTGTGTGTATGGGGAGCGGTAGTGTAGCAGTGGTTGGCGCTGCGCTACGAATCCGGCGGCCCAGGTTCGATTCCCGCTCATGGCCAAGACGGTGACTTTCATCTGAATTGATCCTGGGCCTCCCTTAGGTCGACTCAGCCTCAAACGAGTACCTGGTGCGGTGGTGTGGAGTAAACATCGCCACTGGGGAGACAAAGGCGGCCGGGCGTGGTGCTGGCCACCCACCCCCTCGTGTGCCGTGGCCGGCTTTCATAGGTGCTGCTCGCTAACAGCACTTGCCCCTACAGTGAGTGGTGGTACAGTGAGGGAAAAAAGTATTTAATCCCCTGCTGATTTTGTACGTTTGCCCACTGACAAAGAAATGATCAGTCTATAATTTTAATGGTAGGTTTATTTGAACAGTGATAGACAGAATAACAACAACAAAATCCAGAAAAACGCATGTCAAAACTGTTATAAATTGATTTGCATTTTAATGAGGGAAATAAGTATTTGACCCCCTCTCAATCAGAAAGATTTCTGGCTCCCAGGTGTCTTTTATACAGGTAACGAGTTGAGATTAGGAGCACACTCTTAAAGGGAGTGCTCCTAATCTCAGCTTGTTACTTGTATAAAAGACACCTGTCCACAGAAGCAATCAATCAGATTCCAAACTCTCCACCATGGCCAAGACCAAAGAGCTCTCCAAGGATGTCAGAGACAAGATTGTAGACCTACACAAGGCTGGAATGGGCTTCAAGACCATTGCCAAGCAGCTTGGTGAGAAGGTGACAACAGTTGGTGCGATTATTCGCAAATGGAAGAAACACAAAAGAACTGCCAATCTCCCTCGGCCTGGGGCTCCATGCAAGATCTCACCTCGTGGAGTTGCAATGATCATGAGAACGGTGAGGAATCAGCCCAGAACTACACGGGAGGATCTTGTCAATGATCTCAAGGCATTGCATTTTAATGAGGGAAATAAGTATTTGACCCCCTCTCAATCAGAAAGATTTCTGGCTCCCAGGTGTCTTTTATACAGGTAACGAGTTGAGATTAGGAGCACACTCTTAAAGGGAGTGCTCCTAATCTCAGCTTGTTACCTGTATAAAAGACACCTGTCCACAGAAGCAATCAATCAGATTCCAAACTCTCCACCATGGCCAAGACCAAAGAGCTCTCCAAGGATGTCAGAGACAAGATTGTAGACCTACACAAGGCTGGAATGGGCTTCAAGACCATTGCCAAGCAGCTTGGTGAGAAGGTGACAACAGTTGGTGCGATTATTCGCAAATGGAAGAAACACAAAAGAACTGCCAATCTCCCTCGGCCTGGGGCTCCATGCAAGATCTCACCTCGTGGAGTTGCAATGATCATGAGAACGGTGAGGAATCAGCCCAGAACTACACGGGAGGATCTTGTCAATGATCTCAAGGCAGCTGGGACCGTAGTCACCAAGAAAACAATTGGTAACACACTACGCCTTGAAGGACTGAAATCCTGCAGCGCCCGCAAGGTCCCCATGCTCAACAAAGCACATATACATGCCCGTCTGAAGTTTGCCAATGAACATCTGAATGATTCAGAGGACAACTGGGTGAAAGTGTTGTGGTCAGATGAGACCAAAATGGAGCTCTTTGGCATCAACTCAACTCGCCGTGTTTGGAGAAGGAGGAATGCTGCCTATGACCCCAAGAACACCATCCCCACCGTCAAACGTGGAGGTGGAAACATTATGCTTTGGGGGTGTTTTCTGCTAAGGGAACAGGACAACTTCACCGCATCAAAGGGACGATGGACGGGGCCATGTACCGTCAAATCTTGGGTGAGAACCTCCTTCCCTCAGCCAGGGCATTGAAAATGGGTCGTGGATGGGTACTCCAGCATGACAATGACCCAAAACACACGGCCAAGGCAACAAAGGAGTGGTTCAAGAAGAAGCACATTAAGGTCCTGGAGTGGCCTAGCCAGTCTCCAGACCTTAATCCCACGGAAAATCTGTGGAGGGAGCTGAAGGTTCGAGTTGTCAAACGTCAGCCTCGAAACCTTAATGACTTGGAGAAGATCTGCAAAGAGAAGTGGGACTAAATCCCTCCTGAGATGTGTGCAAACCTGGTGGCCAACTACAAGAAACGTCTGACCTCTGTGAATGCCAAGGGTCAAATACTTATTTCCCTCATTAAAATGCCAATCAATTTATAACATTTTTGACATGCGTTTTTCTGGATTTTGTTGTTGTTATTCTGTCTCTCACTGTTCAAATAAACCTACCATTAAAATTATGGACTGATCATTTCTTTGTCAGTGGGCAAACGTACAAAATCAGCAGGGGATCAAAGACCTTTTTTCCCTCACTGTATACGGGGAATCTTTGTCTGTGTCTGTGTTTGTGTCCATGGTACTGATGCTGTCCATGGTACTGATGCTGTTATTACTCGCTTTGGCACACACAACCGCAAACAGCAATTCCGGCATGAGGACCATGTAAAGCAGCGGTGGGGAACCTTTTTTCTGCCAAGGGCCATTTGGATATTTATATAACATCATTCGCGGGCCATACAAGATTATCAACTGAAAAATTAGCCCGTTATATTTTGTCAAACATTTAATTAACTCACCCCGAATGTGATGGCTGGAACAGACCAAATTATTTTGCGGGCCTCATACGGCCCGCTGGGCGGACGTTCACCACCCCTGCTTAAGGCTATGAGGGGGCATCTTTGTGTTTGTTTTGGTGTCTGTGTGTGTCTCTGTGTGTGTGTCTCTGTGTGTTGCTGTCTGTGTCTGTGTGTGTCTGTGTGTCGGTGTATGTGTGTGTGTGTCTGTGTGGCTGTGTGTGTGTGTCTGTGTGGCTGTGTGTGTGTCTGTGTGTCGGTGTCTGTGTGTGTGTCTGTGTGGCTGTGTGTGTGTGTGTGGCTGTGTGTGGCTGTGTGTGGCTGTGTGTGTGTCTGTGTGGCTGTGTGTGTGTGTGGCTGTCTGTGTCTGTGTGTGCGTCTGTGTGTGTCTGTGTGTGTGTGTGTCTGTGTGGCTGTGGGTGTGTGGCTGTCTGTATCTGTGTGTGCGTCTGTGTGTGTGTCTGCGTCTGTGTGTGTGTCTGTGTCTGTGTGGCTGTGTGTGTGTGTGGCTGTCTGTATCTGTGTGTGCGTTTGTGTGTGTGGCTGTGTGTGTCTGTGTGTGCTCGCTATCAGCACTTGCCCCAACAGCCTGTTAAAGACCACCCACACACCTCACCCACCCACACACCTCACCCACCCACACACCTCACCCACCCACACACCTCGCCCACCCGACCGACCTCACCCACCTCACCCATCCACCCACACACCTCACCCACCCACACACCTCACCCACCTCACCCATCCACTCACCCACCCGCCTGACCCACGCACGCGACCCACGTGACCCACCCACGTGACCCACCCAGGCGACCCACGTGACCCACCCACGTGACCCACGTGACCCACCTGACTCCGTTGACACAGTCGGCGTGGAGGCTGTGGCGGGCGGCGGGAGGCCGCAGTCCACGTGACGTCACCACGTCCCAGGCGCTCACACAGCCCTCCGTGTCACCGCTCACCAGCAAGCTGCCACACCTACACGTGGTGGTTCACCACCATCACACCATCACCATCACTACCACCACCACCATCACACCATCACCACCACACCACCATCACCACCACCATCACCACCACCATCACCACCACCTCCATCACCACCGTCACCACGTCCCAGGCGCTCACACAGCCCTCCGTGTCACCGCTCACCAGCAAGCTGCCACACCTACACGTGGTGGTGCACCACCATCACCAAACACAGCACCATCATCACCACCGTCACCACCATCACACCATCACCGTCACCACGTCCCAGGCGCTCACACAGCCCTCCGTGTCACCGCTCACCAGCACGCTGCCACACCTACACGTGGTGGTTCATCACCACCATTACACCACCACCATCACACCACCATCATCACACCACCATCACC
The DNA here is from genome assembly GCF_048934315.1 of Petromyzon marinus. NCBI lineage: Eukaryota > Metazoa > Chordata > Hyperoartia > Petromyzontiformes > Petromyzontidae > Petromyzon > Petromyzon marinus. The sequence continues at coordinate 746,292 of NW_027423135.1, forward strand.
ATCACACCACCGTCACCACGTCCCAGGCGCTCACACAGCCCTCCGTGTCACCGCTCACCAGCACGCCACCACACCTACACATGGTGGATCACACACAGCACCACCATCACCACCATCACCACCATCACCACACCACCACACCATCACCACCACCACCATCACCACACCACCACCATCACCACCACCATCACCACCACCACCACCACCACACCACCACCACACCACCACCACACCATCACCACCATCATCACCACCATCACCACCACCATCACCACCACCACCATCACCACCACCACCACCACAACACCACCATCACCACACCACCACCACCACACCACCGCGTCAGCCTTAACAGAACACCGCGACACGGCTGCTGTTATAGCGAGCGCCTGTAACAGACTGTCAGGGCAAGTGCTGTTATAGCGAGCCCCTGTAACAGACTGTCAGGGCACGTGCTGTTATAGCGAGCGCCTGTAACAGACTGTCAGGGCAAGTGTTGTTATAGCGAGCCCCTGTAACAGACTGTCAGGGCAAGTGTTGTTATAGTGAGCCCCTGTAACAGACTGTCAGGGCAAGTGCTGTTATAGCGAGCCCCTGTAACAGACTGTCAGGGCACGTGCTGTTATAGCGAGCGCCTGTAACAGACTGTCAGGGCAAGTGTTGTTATAGCGAGCCCCTGTAACAGACTGTCAGGGCAAGTGCTGTTATAGCGAGCCCCTGTAACAGACTGTCAGGGCAAGTGCTGTTATAGCGAGCCCCTGTAACAGACTGTCAGGGCAAGTGCTGTTATAGCGAGCCCCTGTAACAGACTGTCAGGGCAAGTGCTGTTATAGCGAGCCCCTGTAACAGACTGTCAGGGCAAGTGCTGTTATAGCGAGCCCCTGTAACAGACTGTCAGGGCAAGTGCTGTTATAGCGTGCCCCTGTAACAGACTGTCAGGGCACGTGCTGTTATAGCGAGCCCCTGTAACAGACTGTCAGGGCAAGTGCTGTTATAGCGAGCCCCTGTAACAGACTGTCAGGGCACGTGCTGTTATAGCGAGCGCCTGTAACAGACTGTCAGGGAAAGTGTTGTTATAGCGAGCCCCTGTAACAGACTGTCAGGGCAAGTGTTGTTATAGTGAGCCCCTGTAACAGACTGTCAGGGCAAGTGCTGTTATAGCGAGCCCCTGTAACAGACTGTCAGGGCACGTGCTGTTATAGCGAGCGCCTGTAACAGACTGTCAGGGCAAGTGCTGTTATAGCGAGCCCCTGTAACAGACTGTCAGGGCAAGTGCTGTTATAGCGAGCCCCTGTAACAGACTGTCAGGGCAAGTGTTGTTATAGCGAGCCCCTGTAACAGACTGTCAGGGGAAGTGCTGTTATAGCGAGCGCCTGTAACAGACTGACAGGGCAAGTGTTGTTATAGCGAGCCCCTGTTACAGACTGTCAGGGCAAGTGCTGTTATAGCGAGCCCCTGTAACAGACTGTCGGGGCAAGTGCTGTTATAGCGAGCCCCTGTAACAGACTGTCAGGGCAAGTGCTGTTATAGCGAGCGCCTGTAACAGACTGTCGGGGCAAGTGCTGTTACAGCGAGCCCCTGTAACAGACTGTCGGGGTAAGTGCTGTCATAGTGAGCCCCCGTAACAGACTGTCAGGGCAAGTGCTGTTATAGCGAGCGCCTGTAACAGACTGTCAGGGCAAGTGCTGTTATAGCGAGCGCCTATAACAGACTGTCGGGGCAAGTGCTGTTATAGCGAGCGCCTGTTACAGACTGTCAGGGCAAGTGCTGTCATAGTGAGTGCCTGTAACAGACTGTCAGGGCAAGTGCTGTTATAGCGAGCCCCTGTAACAGACTGTCAGGGCACGTGCTGTTATAGCGAGCGCCTGTAACAGACTGTCAGGGCAAGTGTTGTTATAGCGAGCCCCTGTAACAGACTGTCAGGGCAAGTGTTGTTATAGTGAGCCCCTGTAACAGACTGTCAGGGCAAGTGCTGTTATAGCGAGCCCCTGTAACAGACTGTCAGGGCACGTGCTGTTATAGCGAGCGCCTGTAACAGACTGTCAGGGCAAGTGCTGTTATAGCGAGCCCCTGTAACAGACTGTCAGGGCAAGTGCTGTTATAGCGAGCCCCTGTAACAGACTGTCAGGGCAAGTGTTGTTATAGCGAGCCCCTGTAACAGACTGTCAGGGGAAGTGCTGTTATAGCGAGCGCCTGTAACAGACTGACAGGGCAAGTGCTGTTATAGCGAGCCCCTGTTACAGACTGTCAGGGCAAGTGCTGTTATAGCGAGCCCCTGTAACAGACTGTCGGGGCAAGTGCTGTTATAGCGAGCCCCTGTAACAGACTGTCAGGGCAAGTGCTGTTATAGCGAGCGCCTGTAACAGACTGTCGGGGCAAGTGCTGTTACAGCGAGCCCCTGTAACAGACTGTCGGGGTAAGTGCTGTCATAGTGAGCCCCCGTAACAGACTGTCAGGGCAAGTGCTGTTATAGCGAGCGCCTGTAACAGACTGTCAGGGCAAGTGCTGTTATAGCGAGCGCCTATAACAGACTGTCGGGGCAAGTGCTGTTATAGCGAGCGCCTGTTACAGACTGTCAGGGCAAGTGCTGTCATAGTGAGTGCCTGTAACAGACTGTCAGGGCAAGTGCTGTTATAGCGAGCCCCTGTAACAGACTGTCAGGGCAAGTGCTGTTATAGCGAGCGCCTGTAACAGACTGTTGGGGCAAGTGTTGTTATAGCGAGCCCCTGTAACAGACTGTCAGGGCAAGTGTTGTTATAGCGAGCCCCCGTAACAGACTGTCAGGGCACGTGCTGTTATAGCGAGCGCCTGTAACAGACTGTCAGGGCAAGTGCTGTTATAGCGAGCCCCTGTAACAGACTGTCAGGGCAAGTGCTGTTATAGCGAGTGCCTGTAACAGACTGTCGGGGCAAGTGCTGTTATAGCGAGCGCCTGTAACAGATTGTCAGGCAAGTGCTGTTATAGCGAGCCCCTGTAACAGACTGTCAGGGCAAGTGCTGTTATAGCGAGCGCCTGTAACAGACTGTCAGGGCAAGTGCTGTTATAGCGAGTGCCTGTAACAGACTGTCGGGGCAAGTGCTGTTATAGCGAGCGCCTGTAACAGATTGTCAGGCAAGTGTTGTTATAGCGAGCCCCTGTAACAGACTGTCAGGGCAAGTGCTGTTATAGCGAGCCCCCGTAACAGACTGTCAGGGCAAGTGTTGTTATAGCGAGCCCCTGTAACAGACTGTCAGGGCAAGTGCTGTTATAGCGAGCCCTTGTAACAGACTGTCAGGGCAAGTGCTGTTATAGCGAGCCCCTGTAACAGATTGTCGAGGCACGTGCTGTCATAGTGAGTGCCTGTAACAGACTGTCAGGGCAAGTGCTGTTATAGCGAGTGCCTGTAACAGACTGTCGGGGCAAGTGCTGTTATAGCGAGTGCCTGTAACAGACTGTCGGGGCAAGTGCTGTTATAGCGAGCCCCTGTAACAGACTGTCGGGGCAAGTGCTGTTATAGCGAGCCCCTGTAACAGACTGTCAGGGCAAGTGTTGTTATAGTGAGCCCCTGTAACAGACTGTCAGGGCAAGTGTTGTTATAGTGAGCCCCTGTAACAGACTGTCAGGGCACGTGCTGTTATAGCGAGCCCCTGTAACAGACTGTCAGGGCAAGTGCTGTTATAGTGAGCCCCTGTAACAGACTGTCAGGGCAAGTGCTGTTATAGCGAGCCCCTGTAACAGACTGTCAGGGCAAGTGCTGTTATAGCGAGCCCCTGTTACAGACTGTCAGGGCAAGTGCTGTCATAGTGAGTGCCTGTAACAGACTGTCGGGGCAAGTGCTGTTATAGCGAGCCCCTGTAACAGACTGTCAGTGCATGTGCTGTTAGTGAGCCCCTGTAACAGATTGTCAGGGCAAGTGCTGTCATAGCGAGCCCCTGTAACAGACTGTCGGGGCAAGTGCTGTTATAGCGAGCCCCTGTAACAGACTGTCAGGGCACGTGCTGTTAGCGAGCAGCAGCAGCAGGCCGGGAGGGAGGTCAGGGGCAAGGTCAAATGCAAGTGGCACGATGAGGTCAAGGGGTGAGGCCAGATCAGGGGTTAAGGTCGGGTCCAAGAGCCGCGTTGGGGTCAAGGCCGGGTCAGGGTCGAGTTCAAGGCCACGTCGGGGTCCAGGTGGGTCGGGGTCAAGGTCGGGTCGGGTCAAGGTCGAGTCCGAGGCCACGTTGGGTTCAAGGACGATGCCAGATCGGGGTCAAGGCCGAGTCCGAGGCCACGTTGGGGTCAAGGTGGGCCAGGGCCGAGGTCGGGTCAGGGTCAAGGTCGGGTCAAGGTGGCTCGCTGACCGGCTCAGCTGGAAGTAGATGCGCTGGTTGGTGGAGACGGTGCGGGGGAAGGAGCACAGGATCTCGCCTGGGACTCGGAGATCCCAGCTCAGGAGCTCAGGGTCCTGACATCAACAACAACAATGACGTCAACAACAACGACGTCAACAATGACATCAACAACAATGACGTCAACAACAACAACGATGTCAACAATGACGTCAACAACAACGTCAACAACAACAACGTCAACAACAACGACGTCAACAACAACGACGTCAACAACGACGTCAACAACAACGTCAACAACAACGTCAACAACAACAACGACGTCAACAACAACAACGTCAACAATGACGTCAACAACAACGACGTCAACAACAACGACGTCAACAACAACGTCAACAACAACGACGTCAACAACAACGACGTCAACAACAACAACGTCAACAACAACGACGTCAACAACAACAACGTCAACAACAACAACGTCAACAACAACAACGTCAACAACAACGACGTCAACAACAACAACGTCAACAACAACAACGTCAACAACAACAACGTCAACAACAACAACGTCAACAACGTCAACAACAACAACGTCAACAACAACAACGTCAACAACAACAACGTCAACAACAACGACGTCAACAACAACGTCAACAACAACAACGACGTCAACGTCAACAACAACAACGACGTCAACAATGACGTCAACAACAACAACAACAGCGTCACGTCACCCTGTGTGCCCAGCTGTACACAGCGGCTGCCCGGCCGGGGAGAAGGCCAAGTGGGTGAGGTCACTCGTGTCTCCACCCACCCACGTGTCCCCACCCACCCACGTGTCTCCACCCACGTGTCTCCACCCACCCACGTGTCCCCACCCACCCACGTGTCCCCACCCACCCACGTGTCCCCACCCACCCACGTGTCCCCACCCACCCACGTGTCTCCACCCACCCACGTGTCTCCACCCACCCACGTGTCCCCACCCACCCACGTGTCTCCACCCACCCACGTGTCCCCACCCACCCACGTGTCTCCACCCACCCACGTGTCTCCACCCACGTGTCTCCACCCACCCACGTGTCTCCACCCACCCACGTGTCTCTACCCACCCACGTGTCCCCACCCACCCACGTGTCTCCACCCACCCACGTGTCCCCACCCACCCACGTGTCTCCACCCACCCACGTGTCTCCACCCACGTGTCTCCACCCACCCACGTGTCTCCACCCACCCACGTGTCTCTACCCACCCACGTGTCCCCACCCACCCACGTGTCCCCACCCACCCACGTGTCCCCACCCACCCACGTGTCTCTACCCACCCACGTGTCCCCACCCACCCACGTGTCTCCACCCACCCACGTGTCCCCACCCACCCACGTGTCTCTACCCACCCACGTGTCCCCACCCACCCACGTGTCTCCACCCACCCACGTGTCTCCACCCACCCACGTGTCTCCCCCCACGTGTCTCCCCCCACGTGTCTCCCCCCACGTGTCTCCACCCACGTGTCTCCACCCACGTGTCTCCACCCACGTGTCTCCCCACGTGTCTCCACCCACGTGTCTCCACCCACGTGTCTCCACCCACGTGTCTCCACCCACGTGTCTCCACCCACGTGTCTCCACCCACGTGTCTCCCCACGTGTCTCCCCCCACGTGTCTCCACCCACCCACGTGTCTCCACCCACCCACGTGTCTCCACCCACCCACGTGTCTCCACCCACCCACGTGTCTCCACCCACCCACGTGTCTCCACCCACCCACGTGTCTCCACCCACCCACGTGTCCCCACCCACCCACGTGTCCCCACCCACGTGTCTCCACCCACGTGTCTCCACCCACGTGTCTCCACCCACGTGTCTCCACCCACGTGTCTCCACCCACGTGTCTCCACCCACGTGTCTCCACCCACGTGTCTCCACCCACGTGTCTCCACCCACGTCTCCCCACGTGTCTCCACCCACCCACGTGTCTCCACCCACGTGTCTCCACCCACCCACGTGTCCCCACCCACCCACGTGTCTCCACCCACCCACTTGTCCCCACCCACCCACGTGTCTCCACCCACCCACGTGTCTCCACCCACGTGTCTCCACCCACCCACGTGTCTCCACCCACGTGTCTCCACCCACCCACGTGTCCCCACCCACGTGTCTCCACCCACCCACGTGTCCCCACCCACGTGTCTCCACCCACCCACGTGTCCCCACCCACGTGTCTCCACCCACCCACGTGTCTCCACCCACCCACGTGTCTCCACCCACGTGTCTCCACCCACGTGTCTCCACCCACGTGTCTCCACCCACGTGTCTCCACCCACGTGTCTCCACCCACGTGTCTCCACCCACGTCTCCCCACGTGTCTCCACCCACCCACGTGTCTCCACCCACGTGTCCCCACCCACGTGTCTCCACCCACGTGTCTCCACCCACGTGTCTCCCCCCACGTGTCTCCACCCACGTGTCTCCACCCACGTGTCTCCACCCACGTCTCCCCACGTGTCTCCACCCACGTCTCCCCACGTGTCTCCACCCACCCACGTGTCTCCACCCACGTGTCTCCCCCCACGTGTCTCCACCCACGTGTCTCCACCCACGTGTCTCCACCCACGTGTCTCCACCCACGTGTCTCCCCCCACGTGTCTCCACCCACGTGTCTCCACCCACGTGTCTCCACCCACGTGTCTCCCCCCACGTGTCTCCACCCACGTGTCTCCACCCACGTCTCCCCACGTGTCTCCACCCACCCACGTGTCTCCACCCACCCACGTGTCTCCACCCACGTGTCTCCACCCACGTGTCTCCACCCACGTGTCTCCACCCACGTGTCTCCACCCACGTGTCTCCACCCACGTGTCTCCACCCACGTGTCTCCACCCACGTGTCTCCACCCACGTGTCTCCACCCACGTGTCTCCACCCACGTGTCTCCACCCACGTCTCCCCACGTGTCTCCACCCACCCACGTGTCTCCACCCACGTGTCCCCACCCACGTGTCTCCACCCACGTGTCTCCACCCACGTGTCTCCCCCCACGTGTCTCCACCCACGTGTCTCCACCCACGTCTCCCCACGTGTCTCCACCCACCCACGTGTCTCCACCCACGTGTCTCCCCCCACGTGTCTCCACCCACGTGTCTCCACCCACGTCTCCCCACGTGTCTCCACCCACCCACGTGTCTCCACCCACGTGTCTCCACCCACGTGTCTCCACCCACGTGTCTCCACCCACGTGTCTCCACCCACGTCTCTCCACGTGTCTCCACGTGTCTCCATCCACGTGTCTCCACGTGTCCCCACGTGTCTCCCCCCACGTGTCTCCCCCCACGTGTCTCCCCACGTCTCTCCCCACGTGTCTCCGTCTCCCCCCGCGTGTCTCCCCACGTGTCCCCCCGTGTCTCCCCACGTGTCTCCGTCTCCCTCCGCGTTTCCCTGCTTCTCCCCCACGTGTCCCCGTGTGTCTCCCCACGTGTCCACGTCTCTCCCCGCGTCTCCCCGCGTCTCTATCCCCATGTCCCCGCGTCTCCCCCCGCCCGTCCCCGCGTGTCTCCCCGCGTGTCTCCCCGCGTGTCTCCCCGTGTGTCTCCCCGCGTGTGTCTCCCCACGTCTCTATCCCCGTGTCTCCCCACGTGTCTCCCCGCGTGTCTCCCCACGTCTCTATCCCCGTGTCTCCCCGTGTCTCCCCCCGTGTGTCTCTCCCCGCGCGTCTCCCCGTGTGTCTCCCCCCCCGTGTGTCTCCCCCCGTGTCTCCCCCCGTGTGTCTCTCCCCGTGTGTCTCCCCCCCCGTGTGTCTCTCCCCGTGTGTCTCCCCCCCCCGTGTGTCTCCCCCCGTGTCTCCCCCCGTGTGTCTCTCCCCGCGTGTCTCTCCCCCCGTGTGTCTCTCCCCGTGTGTCTCCCCCCCCGTGTGTCTCCCCCCGTGTCTCCCCCCGTGTGTCTCTCCCCGCGTGTCTCCCCCCGTGTCTCCCCCCGTGTGTCTCCCCGCGTGTCTCCCCGCGCGTCTCCCTGCGTGTCTCCCCGTGTGTCTCCCCCCGTGTGTCTCTCCCCGCGTGTCTCCCCCCGTGTCTCCCCCCGTGTGTCTCCCCGCGTGTCTCCCCGCGCGTCTCCCTGCGTGTCTCCCCGTGTGTCTCTCCCCCGTGTCTCTCTCCCCGCGCGTCTCCCCCCCGCGCGTCCCCGCGAGCGTGGTCACGGTGACGTCACCTTGCGCCCTCCCGTGTAGAGCGTGTGGCCGTCGGGCGAGAAGGCGAGGTGAGTGAGTCCCCCCCGGTGGCCACGCAGGAGGCCCAGGAGGGCCGGCTCGCGAGCGCCGTACAGCGCCACGTCGCGGCCGTACGAGCCGCAGGCCAACACGTAGCCCGTGGGGTCGTAGCAGACGCACGACACAATCCCCGCCAGGCCCACACCGCCCGCTGCTGAGCGGGGGATGCACACACGCATACACACACACAGACACATAGACACACGCACAGACACACGCGCGCACAGACACGCGCACAGACACACACGCACACACACACACGCGCACAGACACACACACACACACAGACACACAGACACACGCACAGACACACGCGCGCACAGACACACGCACAGACACACACGCACACACACACACGCGCACAGACACACGCACACACACACACGCACACACACACACGCGCACACACACACGCGCACAGACACACACACGCGCACAGACACACACACACACACAGACACACAGACACACGCACAGACACACACGCGCACAGACACACACACAGACACACGCACGCACAGACACGCACACACACACACGCGCACAGACACACACACACACGCACACACAGACACACAGACACACGCACAGACACACGCGCGCACAGACACACGCACAGACACACGCACGCACAGACACGCGCACAGACACACGCACACACACACACGCGCACACGCACACGCGCACAGACACACACACGCACGCACACGCACACACAGACACGCGCACAGACACACACGCGCACAGACACACGCGCAGACACACGCACACAGACACACGCACACAGACACGCACACACACACACACACGCGCACAGACACACGCACACACACATACAGATACACACGCACACACGAACGTAGAGATACACACACACACATACAGATACACACACACAGATACACACAAACATAGAGATACACACACACACACAAACATAGAGATACACACACAGATACACACACACATACAGATACACACACACACAGATACACACAAACATAGAGATACACACATACACACACAAACATAGAGATACACACACAGATACACACACACACACACAGATACACACGAACATAGAGATACACACACACACAGATACACACACACAGATACACACACACACAGAGATACACACACAGATACACACACACAGATACACACACACAGATACACACACACACACACAGATACACACACACGAACATAGAGATACACACACACACATAGATGCACACGAACATAGATACACATACACATACAGATACACACGAACATAGAGATACAACAACAACAACAACCGCCATTCGCCACTAAGTGGCGGTGACGTCACCACGACGCTTGTGCCAGGCTACGTGCACCCTGAGGACACGTGAAGTGTACACACACACACAGATACACACACACACAGATACACACGAACATAGAGATACACACACACACACATACACACGAATATAGAGATACACACACATATAGATACAAGACAAAGATCCCCCATGTAGCCTGTAACAGACTGTAGGGGCAAGTGCTGTTAGCGAGCAGCACCTGTGAAGGCCGGAACAGTACACGAGGGGGTGGGTGGCTAGCAGCATCACGCCCGGCCGCCTTTGTCTCCCCAGTGGCGATGTTTACTACACACCGCACCAGGTACTGATTTCAGGCTGAGTCGACCTAGGGGATGCCCGGGAACGGTTCAGTTAATCGTCGCCGGTGTTGGCCGTGAGCGGGAATCGAACCCGGGTCGCCAGGTTCATAGCGCAGCATATTACCGCTACACTACGGACACACACACATACATATAGATACACGCACACATATAGATAGATACATACGTACATTTGGATACACAGTGGAGCTGATTTAGCGGGGCTGGTTTAGGATTTAGCGGGGCTGGTCTAGGAGAGGGTTTAGGGTTTAGTGGGACTGGTTTAGGGTTTAGTGGGACTGGTTTAGGGCTTAGTGGGACTGGTTTAGGGTTTAGTGGGACTGGTTTAGGGTTTAGTGGAGCTGGTTTAGGGTTTAGTGGGACTGGTTTAGGGTTTAGTGGGACTGGTTTAGGGTTTAGTGGGACTGGTTTAGGGTTTAGCGGGGCTGGTTTAGGGTTTAGTGGGACTGGTTTAGGGTTTAGTGGGACTGGTTTAGGGTTTAGTGGGACTGGTTTAGGGTTTAGCAGGACTGGTTTAGGGTTTAGTGGAGCTGGTTTAGGGTTTAGTGGGACTGGTTTAGGGTTTAGCGGGACTGGTTTAGGGTTTAGTGGGACTGGTTTAGGGTTTAGTGGGACTGGTTTAGGGTTTAGTGGGACTGGTTTAGGGTTTAGTGGGACTGGTTTAGGGTTTAGTGGGACTGGTTTAGGGTTTAGTGGTACTGGTTTAGGGTTTAGTGGGACTGGTTTAGGGTTTAGTGGGACTGGTTTAGGGTTTAGTGGGACTGGTTTAGGGTTTAGTGGAGCTGGTTTAGGGTTTAGTGGAGCCGGTTTAGGGTTTAGTGGGACTGGTTTAGGGTTTAGTGGGACTGGTTTAGGGTTTAGTGGGACTGGTTTAGGGTTTAGTGGGACTGGTTTAGGAGAGGGTTTAGGAGCTGGTTTAGGGACTGGTTTAGGAGCTGGTTTAGTGGGACTGGTTTAGGGTTTAGCGGGACTGGTTTAGGGTTTAGGAGCTGGTTTAGGAGCTGGTTTAGGGTTTAGTGGGGCTGGTTTAGGAGCTGGTTTAGGAGCTGGTTTAGTGGGACTGGTCTAGGAGCCGGTTTAGGGTTTAGGAGCTGGTCTAGGAGCTGGTTTAGGATTTAGGAGCTGGTTTAGGGACTGGTTTAGGGACTGGTTTAGGGACTGGTTTAGGGACTGGTTTAGGGACTGGTTTAGGGACTGGTTTAGGGACTGGTTTAGGGTCTAGCGGGGTTCTGATTGGTGGACAGCCTCACCGCTGGTCTTCCTCTCCTCACAGTCGCGTCCGGGCCGCCCCGTGGAGAAGAGACGCAGCGAGCGGGGGAAGCCACACGCCAAGTGCTGCCCGTCGGGGGAGAAGCAGAGCGAGCGTGCCGCTTCCAGCTCGTCCTCGTGACACCACAACAACCACAACAACCACAGTCACAACCACAGTCACAACCACAGTCACAACCACAACATCACCATCACAACCACAGTCACAACCACAACATCATCATCACAGAGCGAGCGTGCCGCTTCCAGCTCGTCCTCGTGACACCACAACCACAACAACCACAGTCACAACCACAGTCACAACCACAACCACCACAACAACCACAACCATCACCACAGAGCGAGCGTGCCGCTTCCAGCTCGTCCTCGTGACACCACAACAACCACCACAGTCACAACCACAGTCACAACCACAGTCACAACCACAGTCACAACCACAGTCACAACCACAACATCATCATCATCACAGAGCGAGCGTGCCGCTTCCAGCTCGTCCTCGTGACACCACAACAACCACAACCATCACCACAACCACAACAACCACAACATCACCATCACAGCCACAACCACAACAACCACAGTCACAACCACAACCATCATCACAGAGCGAGCGTGCCGCTTCCAGCTCGTCCTCGTGACACCACAACCACAGTCACAACCACAGTCACAACCACAACAACCACAGTCACAACCACCACCACCACAACCATCACAACAACCACAGTCACAACCACAACCACCACAACAACCACAACCATCATCACAGAGCGAGCGTGCCGCTTCCAGCTCGTCCTCGTGACACCACAACCACAACCATCACCACCACCACCACAGCCACAACCACCATCACAACCACAACCACAACCACCATCACAACCACAACCACCACAACCACCATCACAACCACCATCACAACCACAACCACCATCACAACCACAGCCACAACCACCATCACAACCACAGCCACAACCACCATCACAACCACAGCCACAACCACCACCACAACCACAGCCACAACCACCATCACAACCACCATCACAACCACCACCACAGCCACAACCACCATCACCATCACAACCACAGCCACAACCACCATCACAACCACAGCCACAACCACCATCACAACCACAGCCACAACCACCATCACAACCACAACATCATCATCACCATCACAGAGTGAGTGTACCCCGCCTGCAGCTCATCCTCATGACACAACAACCACCACCACAGCCACAACCACAGCCACAACCACCATCACAACAACCACAATCACCACCACAGTCACAACCACAACCACCACCACAGCCACCACCACAACCACAGCCACAACCAGAGCGACAACCACAACCACCATCACAACCACAACCACCGCCACAACCGGTGTTGTTGTTGCTGTTGTTGTTGTTTGTGTTACCAGGTGGTCGTAGGCTCGGTATGACGCTCGCAGCTGGCCCGTGAACGCGTCCCACATGTGGATGGGGTTGTCTCGGCTCGTGCTCGCCAGCCTGGCACAACGTCACACCACCACCA
>NW_027423135.1:761829-764329 GCF_048934315.1 Petromyzon marinus
GTGGGAGGTTGTAAACTCTCAGCGTGTTATCCTCGCTGCTGGTCAGGAAGCAAGTTCCGTCCGGGGCCCTGCAACCACAACAACAAATACTACAACAATCACCACCACAACAACAATAACCACCACCACAACTACAACAACCACCACCACAACTACAACCACCACAACCACCACCACAGCAATAACTACAACAACTACAACCACCACAACAATAACTACAACAATCACCACCACCACAACTACAACAACCACCACCACAACCACCACCACTGTTACGAACCACAACCTCAACAATTGTCATGATCACAACCACTCACTCACCACTCACTACCACCACTCACTCACCACTCACCCCTCACTCACCACTCACTCACTCACCACTCACTCACCACTCACTCACTACCACCACTCATTCATCACTCACTCACTACCACCACTCACTACCACCACTCACCACTCACTCACCACTCACTACCACCACTCACTACCACCACACACTCACCACTCACTCACCACTCACTACCACCACTCACCACTACCACCACTCACTACCACCACTCACCACTCACTCACCACTCACTACCACCACTCACGACTCACTACCACCACTCACTACCACCACTTACTCACCACTCACTCACTCACCACTCACTCACCACTCACTACCACCACTCACTCACCACTACCACCATTCACTCACCACTCACTCACTACCACCACTCACTCACCACTCACTACCACCACTCACTCACGACTGACTACCACCACTCACTCACCACTACCACCACTCACTACCACCACTTACTCACCACTCACTCACTCACCACTCACTCACCATTCACTACCACCACTCACTCACCACTCACTACCACCACACACTCACCACTCACTACCACCACACACTCACCACACACTCACCACTCACTCACCACTCACTACCACCACTCACTCCCCACTCACTACCACCACTCACTACCATCACTCACCACTCACTCACTCACCGCTCTCACCACTCACTCACTCACCGCTCACCACTCACTCACTTACCACTCACTACCACCACTCACTCACTACCACCACTCACTCACCACTCACTCACTCACCACTCACTCACTCACTACCACCACTCACTCACTACCACCACTCACTCACTCACCACTCACTCACTCACCACTCACTCACTCACTACCACCACTCACTACCACCACTCACACCACTCACTCACCACCACTCACCACTCACTACCACCACTCACTCACCACTCACTACCACCACTCACTCACCACTCACTCACTCACCACTCACTCACCACTACCACCACTCACTCACCACTCACTCACCACCACTCACTCACCACCACTCACTACCACCACTCACCACTCACTCACCGCTCTCACCCCTCACTCACCACTCACTCACTCAACACGTACTCACTCACCACTCACTCACTCACTACCACCACTCACTCACCACTCACTCACTACCACCACTCACTCACCACTCACCACTCACTCACCACTCACTACCACCACTCACTCACCACTCAGTACCACCACTCAGTACCACCACTCAGTACCACCACTCACTACCACCACTCACTACCACCACTCACTCACCACTCACTATCACCACTCACTCACCACTCACTACCACCACTCACTCACAACTCACTACCACCACACTCACCACTCACTACCACCACTCACTCACCACTCACAACCACCACGCTCACCACTCACAACTACCACGCTCACCACTCACTCACACCACTCAACTCACCACTCACTACCACCACTCACTCACCAATCACTCACCACTCACTACCACCACTCACTACCACTCACTCACCACTAACTACCACCACTCACTCACCACTCACTACCACCACTCACTCACCACTCTCACCACCACGCTCACCACTCACAACTACCACGCTCACCACTCACTCACACCACTCAACTCACCACTCACTACCACCACTCACTCACCAATCACTCACCACTCACTACCACCACTCACTACCACTCACTCACCACTAACTACCACCACTCACTCACCACTCACTACCACCACTCACTCACCACTCTCTACCACCACTCACTCACCACTCACTCACCACTCACCACTCACTCACCACTCTCTACCACCACTCACTCACCACTCTCACCACCACGCTCACCACTCACAACTACCACGCTCACCACCGCTCGCATTCACCACCGCTCACCACCACTCACCACCGCTCTCACCACTCGCATTCACCACTCACCACCGCTCTCACCACCCCTGCTCACCACCACTCACCACCCCTGCTCACCACCGCTCACCACCACTCACCACCACTCACCACCACCGCTCACCACCGCTCACGCTCACCAGAGGCAGCCCTTGAGGAAATTGTCGGGTGAGGAAGCAAACTCCGAGGTGGAGTGGGCCAGGAGGCGTGGCGGTGAGGACAGGCTGCAGGCCTCACCACTGGCACCATCAACACACACACACA
>NW_027423135.1:769329-792597 GCF_048934315.1 Petromyzon marinus
ATCAGCACAGCTACCACCACCATCATCATCAGCACAGCTACCACCACCATCATCAGCACAGCTACCATCATCATCAGCACAGCTACCACCACCATCATCAGCAGCACAGCTACCATCATCAGCAGCAGCAGCACAGCTACCACCACCATCATCATCAGCACAGCTACCATCATCATCAGCACAGCTACCACTATCATCAGCACAGCTACCATCATCATCAGCACAGCTACCACCATCATCAACAGCACAGCTACCACCACTATCATCATCAGCACAGCTACCACCACTATCATTATCAGCACAGCTACCACCATCATCATCAGCACAGCTACCATCATCAGCAGCACAGCTACCATCATCATCAGCACAGGTACCACCACTATCATCAACAGCACAGCTACCACCACCATCATCATCAGCACAGCTACCACTATCATCAGCACAGCTACCACCATCATCAACAGCACAGCTACCACCACTATCATCATCAGCACAGCTACCACCACTATCATCATCAGCACAGCTACCACCATCATCATCATCAGCATAGCTACCACCATCATCATCATCAGCAATGCCGGACGACACAGAACGACATTCTGTGACTCTGTGTGTGCTGTGCGTCTTCTCACTAGAAGTCTCCAACCTCCATGCTTCCTTGATCTTCCACATTCCCAGACTCCCGATCCTCAGCATTCCCAGATTTCCCACTGCAGGGATTCTCAACGCCCGGTTCTTCAGAATTCCCAGATTCCTGATAACCAGAATTCCTATGTCCCAGTTCTTCAGAATTCCCAGATTCCTGATAACCAGAATTCCTATGCCCCAGTTCTTCAGAATTCCCAGATTCCTGATAACTGGAATTGCTTTGTCCTGGGTCTACAGCATTCCCAGATTCCTGAAACTCTAAATTAGTGACATCCATTTTCTCACAATTCTCAGAATCCCGATCATGGGAATACGGGAGTCCCTGTGCCACATTCCCAGATTCTGGAATCTCGGCAGAATTCCCACTTTTCTCATCGGCAATATCGGGATTCCCCGATTCCTGTCCATCACCCACAGAAGGGCCTGGACCCTTTGGATAATCTGGAATCTTAAGTCCGGGAGACATGGAGTTTCCAGAATTCCCGGAGTTCTGAGGAGGAGGAGGATGATGAGGAGGCGGAAAGCCCGGGATGGATTCCGATGCTTGGAGCGTGGAGTGGGAGACACTTGGAGCAGGATGAGGTGGAAATCCCGGGATGGATTCCGATGCTTGGAGCGTGGAGTGGGAGACACTTGGAGCAGGATGAGGTGGAAATCCCGGGATGGATTCCGATGCTTGGAGCGTGGATTGGGAGGCACTTGGAGCAGGATGAGGCGGAAATCCCGGGATGGATTCCGATGCTTGGAGCGTGGAGTGGGAGACACTTGGAGCAGGATGAGGTGGAACTCCCGGGATGGATTCCGATGCTTGGAGCGTGGAGTGGGAGACACTGGGAGCAGGAGGAGGATCGGGAGTCGATCCGGTGGGATCACGATCACCCAGAGATTCGTGGAATGGATCCATCATCGCTCACCGTATCCTGTTTACACGCGGGCACACGAGTGACAGTCAGCTGAGTCGGCCACTCACTCACTCACCCAGTCATTCAGCTACTCACCCAATCAGTTAACTCACCCCATCATACACCCAGCCAGCCACTCACCAACTCGCTCACTCGCTCGGGCACTCATCCACTCACTCACCCATTTGCTCACTCACTACACAGCGATCTCACTCACCCACTAACTCCATCACCCACTCACCTATTCGCTCACCCAATCGCTCACTCAGTCGCTCACTCACCCAGTCGCTCACCTCACTCACTCACCCAGTCGCTCACCCACCCCACTCACCCAGTCGCTCACCCACCCCACTCACTCACCCCACTCCACTCACCCAGTCGCTCACCCCACTCACCCAGTCGCTCACCCCACTCACCCCACTCCACTCACTCCACTCACCCAACTCACTCACCCCACTCCACACACTCACCCCACCTCACACCCCCACTCACTCACCCCACTCACTCACCCCACTCACTCACCCCACTCCACACACTCACCCCACTCACTCACCCACCCCACTCACTCACTCACCCCACTCACTCACCCCACTCCACTCACCCACCCCACTCACTCACCCACCCCACTCACTCACTCACCCCACCCCACTCACCCAGTCGCTCTCCTCACTCACTCACCCACCCCACTCACTCACCCACCCCACTCACCCACCCTACTCACTCACTCACTCACCCCACTCACTCACCCACCCCACTCACTCACCCACCCCACTCACTCACTCACTCACCCCACTCACCCACCCCACTCACCCACCCTACTCACTCACTCACCCCACTCACTCACCCACCCGACTCACCCACCCCACTCACTCACCCCACTCACTCACCCCACTCACCCCACTCACTCACCCACCCCACTCACTCGAGCGAGGCCGATTCTCACCTGCGCAGAACTCCAGAGTAGTCCTTGTTAATCTTTACCGCCACCGCCACAATGATGATTACAATGACCACAACGCAGTAACGAGAGAGTTGCGCTAAGCGTCAGCGCTAACTTTAGAAAAAGCGGTGAGGCGTGTACAGTGAG
This sequence comes from Petromyzon marinus, assembly GCF_048934315.1. Classification (NCBI taxonomy): domain Eukaryota; kingdom Metazoa; phylum Chordata; class Hyperoartia; order Petromyzontiformes; family Petromyzontidae; genus Petromyzon; species Petromyzon marinus. The sequence continues at coordinate 771,967 of NW_027423135.1, forward strand.
CTGGAGTCACCCACCCTGGTACAGTGCACTCGTGCGGCGCTGCCTGCATTGGGCCTTGTAGCCATGACGTCACCACGGTCGTTTGCGTGGCGACGTCAGCACGTTCCCTTTGCGTGAGGGCGTCGTCGCGTTCATTTGCGTGGTGACGTCACTACGTTCGCTTGCGTTGTTGGCGTCACCGCGTTGGTTTGCGTGGTGACGTCAGCACGTATCGTTTGCGTGGCGGCGTCACCGCGTTCGTTTGCGTGATGACGTCACCACATTTCGTTTGAGTGGCGGTGTCACCGCGTTCGTTTGCGTGGTGACGTCACCACGTTTCGTTTGAGTGGCGGCGTCACCGGGTTCGCTTTGCGTGGGTGGCGTCACCGCGCTCCTTTGCCTGGTGGCTTCACCGCGTTTGTTTGCGTTGTGACGTCACCACGTCCCGTTTGCGTGGCGGCGTCACTGCGTTTGATTGCGTGGTGACGTCACCTCCTTCCGTTTGGGTGGTGTCACCGCGTTCGTTTCCGTGGTGACGTCACCGCGTTCCATTTGCGTGGGTGGCGTCACCGCGTTCCTTTGCCTGGTGGCGTCACCGCGTTTGTTTGCCTGGTGACGCCATCGGGTTAATCCTGGTGGCGACGTTTCATTTCATTTAATTTTTCATTTCAGTTTCATTTATTTGGCGTAGCCCTGTGAGCCATTCGGCTCTTGAATCGGGTGCAACCGCAACGAACAAAAAAACAAAAACACGAGCAAGAAAAACATCTTAAAGTGACTTTGTGTTGTGACTGTGCAAACAGAAAATCCATGGAAAAAAAAACCATAAAAATATTCCTGAAAAAAGCACCGTGCACCAACGCACGTTGCTTGATGACGTCATCGCGCCGAGCTGCCTCGTTTTGATGTCACCGCGTTACGCCGGTGTCTTGGCGTCACCACGCAAAGACACCGTGTGGACGGGTCTGGGAAACGTAATTACGTCATCGCGCCAGCACGGTGTCGCGATTAGTTGAGCCCGATGACGTCATTGAGTGAACAAGATGACGTCTTCACGCGCCTTGGCGAATTGGGGGGGGGGGGAAGAGCCGGGGTGGAGGCGCTGTCGTTGAATTTGCCCCGGGAACGCTCGCCCTGACGTCATCGCGCCGACGTGACGTCATTCCGCGTCGCCGCTGTGTGTTGTTTTGCAGTCGATGCGTCCCGAGTGAAGACGCGAACACCGGCCCTGCCTTCGTCTCGGCGACGGTGAATCGATCAACAGTAAGCGTCGTCAGTTAATCGCTAACAATAGCTAAATCGATCAGAGCAACAAGAAAAATCGTTACCACACACACACACACAAAAAAATAAATGTATTTATCCCGAGAGGGGTCCGTCCCCCCCTCCCCGCCGGAGCGGACGCGGGGTCGGGCCGCAGGCTCGCTAGGCGAGGCCGAGGCTTCTTGCGGCCTGCTCTACGGGGAAAAATCGCGAGCGCGCAGCTCGCGATTTTTGATTTGCGATGTTAAATGTTTACAGCTTAACCACCTCGGCTCGAGTTGACAAGCAACAAAATGCAAAACACACCGCCGGTAGTCTTAGAGATAACAAATAACAAACATGCGATCGCGTTTTAAACAGCGGCGCGCCAACGGCGATGTTGACAGCTCCACTCGGGGAGCGGTTAATTTAAATCGCTGCGCAACAATTGACAATGTTTTGCTCCAGGGTAGTAAGTGTCACCTTTTAAATTGCCCATGCCTCAGAAGTATAGAATTGCGCATATTAATTCCACCCACCCCACCCACACACACAAACGTTGCTTTTGTGACCAAGGCAGCGATATTTTTGAGATGTGCTTGTCGTCAATGACAAAACGTGGTGCGCATTTGTGTATCTTCACGGTAAAAACAAAAACAAAAACGTCCTGGTCACAGAAGCGAAGTTTGTGAGGGAATAATAACAATAATGATAGCAACTTTATATACTTTAGAGGCATACGCAATTATAAAATAGCACTCGGTAGCTCAGGAATGAAAACCGTGTTCGTGTTCTAGATTTGAATCTTTCGCGACTGCAAGGATCCATACATACTCTTTTGGTTCTATTCGGTAAAGTCACGTAGGTAAAAAAAAAATACGACGTTTCGGCCACGACACAAGTGGCCTTCATCAGGTGAGGGCCACGACGTTTCGGCCACGACACAAGTGGCCTTCATCAGGTGAAGGCCACTTTTGTATTGTGGCCGAAACGTCGGCATGCGTGTTCGTGTTATCATGCCCACACACATCCTGTAAATAACCCACGCTGCTTGTACACCATGGTCCATGCGTTTGAACACGGGCGACACAAGTGATCCCAATTATCGTCTATTTGTGTTTCTCTCCTGTGGTGGGACTTTGAAGGATGAACGTTGAGATTTCTAAAGGGGGCACGGGGTGTTCAGTGAGGTCCGAGTTGGTCTGTGATGAGGTAGGGCACTGATAAGGGTTTGACAGGTGTGTAGTAGTGTAGTGTATAGTAGTGTATAGTAGTGCAGTGTATAGTGTATTGTATAGTAGTGTTGTGTATAGTGTAGTGTATAGTAGTGCAGTGTATAGTAGTGTATAGTGTAGCGTATAGTAGTGCAGTGTATAGTAGTGTAGTGTATAGTGTAGTGTATAGTAGTGTATAGTGTAGTGTATAGTAGTGCAGTGTATAGTAGTGTAGTGTATAGTGTATTGTATAGTAGTGTTGTGTATAGTGAAGTGTATAGTAGTGCAGTGTATAGTAGTGTATAGTGTAGCGTATAGTAGTGCAGTGTATAGTAGTGTAGTGTATAGTGTAGTGTATAGTAGTGTATAGTGTAGTGTATAGTAGTGCAGTGTATAGTAGTGTAGTGTATAGTGTATTGTATAGTAGTGTAGTGTATAGTGTATTGTATAGTAGTGCTGTGTATAGTGTAGTGTATAGTAGTGCAGTGTATAGTGTAGTGTATAGGAATGCAGTGTATAGTAGTGTGTAGTGTATAGTGTAGTGTATAGGAATGCAGTGTATAGTAGTGTGTAGTGTATAGTGTAGTGTATAGTAGTGCAGTGTATAGTAGTGCAGTGTATAGTAGTGTATAGTGTAGTGTATAGTAGTGCAGTGTATAGTAGTGTAGTGTATAGTGAAGTGTATAGTAGTGTATAGTGTCGTGTTTAGTAGTGCAGTGTATAGTAGTGTATTGTGTAGTGTATAGTAGTGCAGTGTATAGTAGTGTATAGTGTAGTGTATAGGAGTGCAGTGTATAGTGTAGTGTATAGGAGTGCAGTGTATAGTAGTGTGTAGTGTATAGGAGTGCAGTGTATAGCAGTGTAGTGTATAGTAGAGTGTAGTGTATAGAGTAGTGTATAGTAGTGCAGTGTATAGTAGTGTAGTGTATTGTAGTGTATAGTGTAGTGTATAGTAGTGTATCGTGTAGTGTATTTTAGTGTAGTGTATAATAGTGTATAGTGTAGTGTATAGTGGAGTGTATAGTAGTGCAGTGTATAGTAGTGTATAGTGTAGTGTATAGTAGTGCAGTGTATAGTAGTGTAGTGTATAGTGTATTGTATAGTAGTGTTGTGTATAGTGTAGTGTATAGTGTAGTGTATAGGAGTGCAATGTATAGTAGTGTATAGGAGTGCAGTGTATAGTATTGTAGTGTATAGTAGTGCAGTGTATAGTAGCATATTTGTCAACCCATACGGTTTTTACCCCGTATTCTTGTACAGGGGAATTGAGTCTTCATGGTCCATACGGTGTACAGCCATTTCAATACGGGCAAAGTAATTATCATAGTTATTGTCTGTTTGTTTGTGTGTCTCCTTTGTAGTGGGACTTTGTAGGATGAACGTTGAGATTTATAAGGGGCACGGGGTGACCAATGAGGTCTGAATTGGTCTGTGATAAGGTAGGGCACTGATAAGGGGTTGACAGGTATGGTATAGAAGTGTAGTGTATAAGTGTAGTGTATAATTGTGTAGTGTATAATAGTGTATAGAAGTGTCGTGTAAAAGTAGTGTAGTGTATAGTAGTGTGGTGTATACTAGTGCAGTGTATAGTAGTATATATTAGTGTATGGTAGTGTAGTGTATACTAGTGTGGTTTGTCTGACCAGCTAGTTGTGCCTCAGGCTTGTTCCATCTGGGCCGGCCCTCTAGCTGCTGCCGTAGGCACACACCACCCTCAACATCCCTGGTGAGTCGGTACAGTCAGCAGCTGCCAACGCCGAAACCCCGGCCGCCGGTAAACTAACCCGGAAAACTCAGCTTGTCTGAGCCTGGGCATGTGGAAATCCCTGGTGGAGGAAATTCCACCAAAAGTTTACTTGGACCTTCCACTGCAACCAGGACCACCTCCAGTCGTCGTGACTACGTCTTGCCACTGGGTACATTTGGGGGCTGGTCGAGGGAGTGATGTTGACGCTGCGCAAATCACCCTCGCTTAAATCCGAGTTCTCTGCGCAAGTCATGACACCTTTTACCATCGTCATTATCCACGTCCCGTGGCGATGGGCGAGCGACGAAGCAGCAGGCACGGATGAGCTGGAAGCCGTAGCCGCAAACCTGCACGCAGGCGGCTCAGGATATTTGGTCGTTCCCTCACTGGACCGAAGCAGCAGTGAAGTCCGGCAGCACCCTGAGTCACTGAGCCAGCCCTATTCATGATCACATTGCTCACCCTCCATAGTGAGGAAAGGGTTAGAAAAGATACCCCTAAACATTGCCTGCTTCAAAACATCCTGGCCAGCCTACCGCAGCTGGCAGGATCCCATACCTGCGGTCGAAAAACAAATGAAATTAAAAAGATCAAAGTGATACAGTGAGGGAAAAAAAGTATTTGATCCCCGGCTGATTTTGTACGTTTGCCCATTGACAAATAAATGATCAGTCTATAATTTTAATGGTAGGTTTATTTGAACAGTGAGAGACAGAATAACAGCAAAAAACCCAAGAAAAACGCATGTCAAAAATGTTATAAATTGATTTGCATTTTAATGAGGGAAATAAGTATTTGGCCCCCTCTCAGAAAGATTTCTGGCTCCCAGGTGTCTTTTATACAGGTAACGAGCTGAGATTAGGAGCACACTCTTGAAGGGAATGCTCCTAATCTCAGCTTGTTACCTCTATAAAAGACACCTGTCCACAGAAGCAATCAATCAGATTCCAAACTCTCCACCATGGCCAAGACCAAAGAGCTCTCCAAGGATGTCAGGGACACGATTGTAGATGTACACAAGGCTGGAATGGGCTTCAAGACCATTGCCAAGCAGCTTGGTGAGAAGGTGACAACAGTTGGTGCGATTATTCGCAAATGGAAGAAACACAAAAGCACTGTCAATCTCCCTCGGCCTGGGGTTCCATGCAAGATCTCACCTCGTGGAGTTGCAATGATCATAAGAAAGTTGAGGAATCAGCCCAGAACTACACGGCAGGATCTTGTCAATGATCTCAAGGCAGCTGGGACCATAGTCACCAAGAAAACAATTGGTAACACACTACGCCGTGAAGGACTGAAATCCTGCAGCGCCCGCAAGGTCCCCATGCTCAAGAAAGCACATGTACATGCCCGTCTGAAGTTTGCCAATGAACATCTGAATGATTCAGAGGACAACTGGGTGAAAGTGTTGTGGTCAGATGAGACCAAAATGGAGCTCTTTGGCATCAACTCAACTCGCCGTGTTTGGAGGAGGAGGAATGCTGCCTATGACCCCAAGAACACCATCCCCACCATCAAACATGGAGGTGCAAACATTATGCTTTGGGTGTGTTTTTCTGCTAAGGGGACAGGACAACTTCACCGCATCAAAGGGACGATGGACGGGGCCATGTACCGTCAAATCTTGGGTGAGAACCTCCTTCCCTCAGCCAGGGCATTGAAAATGAGTCGTGGATAGGTACTCCAGCATGACAATGACCCAAAACACACGGCCAAGGCAACAAAGGAGTGGCTCAAGAAGAAGCACATTAAGGTCCTGGAGTGGCCTAGCCAGTCTCCAGACCTTAATCCCATAGAAAATGTGTGGAGGGAGCTGAAGGTTCGAGTTGCCAAACGTCAGCCTTGAAACATTAATGACTTGGAGAAGATCTGCAAAGAGGAGTGGGACAAAATCCCTCCTGAGATGTGTGCAAATCTGGTGGCCAGCTACAAGAAACGTCTGACCTCTGTGATTGCAACAAGGGTTTTGCCACCAAGTACTAAGTCATGTTTTGCAGAGGGGGTCAAATGCTTATTTCCCTAATTAAAATACAAATCAATTTATAACATTTTAGACATGCATTTTTCTGGATTTTGTTGTTCTTATTCTGTCTCTCACTGTTCAAATAAACCTACCATTAAAATTACGGACTGATCATTTCTTCGTCAGTGGGCAAACGTACAAAATCAGCGGGGGATCAAGGACTTTTTTCCCTCACCGTACCACCACTCGCTGTTGGCGCCTGGAATGTGCGCACTTTGATGGACACGTCCGGATCAACGAGACCTGAGAGACGTTACCGCCCTCGTGGGCAGAGAGCTCGCCAGATACAATGCGGATGTTGCTGCCCTTAGTCAGACCCGACTGGCCAATACTGGACAGGTGACTGAAGTGGGTGCAGGTTGCACATTCTTCCGGAGCGGACGAGGCCAGGAGGAGAGACGTGATGCTGGTGTTGGTTTTGCAGTAAAAAAAAAACAACACCTGGTCAACCAACTGGCAAGCCAACCCAAGGGTATAAACGACCATTTAATGACCTTAAAGCTCCACCTATTGGGTGAAAAGGAGGCCGCCATCATCAGTGCCTATGCCCCTACCATGACCAACTCTGACGAGATCAAAACCAAGTTCTATAATGACCTGGAAGTCATTATTGCTGCCACAGCCAGCTTTGACAAATTCCTGATACTTGGTGACTTCAATGCCAGAGTTGGAAGTGACCATCAATCATGAAATGGAGTCATAGGTGCACATGGCTTTGGAAAATGTAACAGAAATGGCCTTCTGCTGCTGAAAACATGCTCTGAATTTGACCTGCTCATCACCAACACGATATTCCAACTATCAAAGCGCAAGAAAGCTTCGTGGATGCATCCTCGTTCACACCACTGGCACTTGATTGACTCCGTCACCGTGAGGAGGAGCGACCGACACGATGTCAGGGTGACCAAGGCAATGCGTGGTGCTGAATGTTGGACTGACCATCGTCTCATCATCTCCAAACTTAACATCCGGATTAAGCCTCCCAGACGCCCACAAGGAAAAAAGACGTGTCAGGCGCCTTAACGTCACTCGCCCACAACAGGGACACACCAGACTGGCCTTTGTTGACGCTCTAGACCAGGTGGTGGGCAAATTTTTTGACTCGTGGGCCACAATGGGTTCTAAAATTTGACGTAGAGGGGCCGGGCCAGGAACAGATGGATGGAGCGTTCGTGTGAACTAAATATAAATGAAAGGATTTGGCCTTTCACAGGTAGCAAAGCATTTATTTGCAAGGCAATTGAACAAATTGCACGAACATGAACGATACAAAAACATGTCGTAACTCCCGGTCAAAGTGCGCCATCTAATGGGGAAATGGGGGCATTACAGGAGAAAGGTGAAATTTAATTTAATAATAATATTTGTACAAGTTCGGCGGGCCGGATTAAAAATCCCAACGCGCCGTATACGGCCCGGGGACCCTACTTTGCCCACGTCTGCTCTAGACCATTACCTGGAGTCTCTAAGCTTTGAGCATACAGACGCTGAGGCAGACTGGACTGCCCTCAAGACCGTGCTGAATTCCTCAGCCCTTGAATCACGTGGCGTTCCCCGTACGAAGCCCATCGGGATTGGTTTGATGGGAACGACGCAGAAATCCGAGCACTCCTTGACGAAAAACATCGCCTGCATGAAGCATGCCTGCACGACAGCAGCTCAAGCTTAAAGAAAACTGCCTTCCTTGACATTGCCAGGGTTATTCTTTGGTTCTTTCGGTAAAGTCACGTAGAAATAGAAAATAATAAATTACGTAATATCGCACGGCGTTTCGATTGCAAAGCAAGCAATCTAGTAAACTAGGTTTGTTTCTCTTTCATTTGTACCTGATGATGATTGCTTGCTTTGCAATCGAAACGTCGTGTGATATTATGTAATTTTTAACTTTCTGTTTCTACGTGACTTTACCGAAAGAACCAAAGAATAATTCCTGCAGTCCCGAAAGCGCCAAATCAAGTTTATTTCCAGGGTTGTCCAGCTGAGACTCGGGAGTCATGCAAGACACCTGGCTGTGCGCAGAAGCTGCGGAGATTCAGTCCTACGCTGACAGTGACAACACCGAGTGCCTCTATGATGCACTCAAGCAGGTCTATGGTCCGCAGCACTCAGGAACTTCACCTCTCCTGAATATCAGATGGAACAACGCTCCTCACGGAGAAGGACAAGATACTTGCAAGGCTGGGCTGAACACTTCAGCGCAGTCCTCAACCAGCCCATCGTGCATAAATGAGGAGGCAATTGCGAGACTGCCTCAAGTTGAAATAAACCAGTCCCTTGCTGTCCGACCATCCATTGAGGAAACCAGCAAAGCCATAAGCTTCCTCTCATCAGGCAAAGCTCCAGGGTCCGATGCCATTCCAGCGGAAATCTACAAGGCTGGAGGGTACTCGCTTAGTCGAGAAACTGACCGACCTCTTCCAGTCTCTGTGGAAATTAGAAGCCATTCCCCAGGAGTTCAAGGATGCCTCTATAATCCATCTCTATAAGAGGAAAGGCAATCGGCAGGCCTGCGACAACCATGGAGGCATTTCCATACTAGCAATCGCTGGCAAAATCTTGGCAGGAATCCTTCTGAACTGCCTAATTGTTCACCTAGACCATGGTCTGCTACGTGAGAGTCAAGTGTGGCTTCAGAAAAGACCGCGGAACCACTGACATGGTATTTACTGCCCGGCAGTTACAGGAGAAATCCCAAGAACAAAATGCTGATCTACACAATGGCTTTCGTTGATCTAACAAAAGCATTCGACACAGTCTGCCGGGAGGGCCTATGGAAGATCATGGCCAAGTATGGGGTGTCCAGACAAGTTCATTGGCGTCGTGCGCAAACTCCATGATGGCACGATGGCCAGCATCAGCGACCAGCAAGAACTCTCCGATCCGTTCCCAATCACAAACGGGGTGAAGCAAGGCTGCGTTTTAGCGACCAACGCTCTTCAGCATGGTGTTTTCTGCCATGCTGCAAGACTCATTCCAGAACCGCAACACTGGGATTAGCTTCCCTCTACCGTTTTGACGGTGGGCTATTCAATCTACAGAGGATGCAGGCCAAAACTAGAGTGGAGGAAGTCACTGTTTGGGAACTTTTGTTTGCTGATGACTGTGCTCTGGCTGCTGGCTCAAATAAAGATCCACAGGACAGTATGGACCACTTCTCAGCTTGTAACAACTCGGGCCTAACAATCAGCACAAAGAAGACTGAAGTCCTGTACCAACCTGCTCCTGGGAAACCCTACACTGAGCCCCCCACCATCTTTGCGAATGGGCAAAAGCTTTCAGCCGTTGACAAGTTTACTTAACCTTGGTAGTACTCTGTCTGGCACTGAGCACATAGATGATGAAGTTAACATCAGGATTGTCAAGGCCAGTGCAGCCTTTGGATTTCTACGCGACTCGGTATGGGAAAGGACTGGCATCAAGCAGGAGACAAAACTGAAGGTCTACCAGGCTGTTGTCTTACCAACTCTTCTGTATGGGTGTGAAGCCTGGACCAGTCTACCAGCGCCATGCCAAGAAATTTAACCATCTCCACTTGAGCTGTCTGAGGAAACTGCTGAGGGTCAAGTGGCAAGACAGAATCCCTGACACGGAAGTCCTCAGCAAAGCCAACATCCCCAGCATCCACACCTTGCTTGCGAAGGAACAGCTTAGATGGGCTGGCCACGTGACCAGAATGCCCTGCGCGAGACTGCCGAAACAAGTCTTCTTTGGCGAGCTGAAGAATGCCAAGCGAGCGCAAGGCGGCCCCAAAAAGCACTACAAGGACAGCGTTAAAGCCTCCTTGAAGAGCTTTGGATGCGACCTGAAAAACTGGGAACCCCCTAGCTCAGGACCGACCTGCCTGGAGAAGAAAAGTACAGGACGGTGCCATCTTGAGGAGGCAGCGGCGCAAATCTACGAAGGACTTGTGGCTGCACCTCAAAGCTCGACATCCTCCCTGACCTGTCCAGTGTTGCCACAGAGAGTTCCGGGCTCGGATTGGCCTGTTCAGCCATCTGCGCACTCATCAAAACCCAACAAGATGACAAACGTGCCATGGTCATCATCAACTATGGTGGACGAACAAGAGAGAGAGTGTGGTGTATAGTAGTGGTGTATAATAGTGTAGTGTATAGTAGTATATTGTAGTGTAGTGTATGGTAGTGTAGTGTATAGTAGTGTAGTATATAGTGGTTTTGTAGGATGAACGTTGAGATTTATAAGGGGCACGGGGTGACCAATAATGTCTGAATTGGTCTGTAATAAGGTAGGGCTTTGATAAGGGGTTGATAGGTGTGTAGTAGTGTAGTGCATAGTAGTGCAGTGTATAGTAGTGTAGTATATAGTAGTGTCGTGTATATTGTAGTGTATAGTAGTGTAGTGTATACTGTAGTGTATAGAAGTGTATAGTGTAGTGTACAGTAGTGTATAGTAGCATACCTGACAACCTATACCGTTTACCCCGTATTTTTGTATAGGGGAATTGAGATTTCTTGGCCATATGGCGTACAGCCATTTGTGATTGGGACTTTGTAGGATGAACGTTGAGATTTCTAAGGGGCACGTGGTGACCAATGAGGTCTGAGTTGGTCTGTGATAAGGTAGGGCACTGATAAGGGGTCGACAGGTATGTCTTTGTGTTTTTTTTACACTGTTGTTTAAAACGCATCTCATGGTGGTTGGCAAGGCCCCCTCCACGCCACGCCAACTCGTAGCTTTGGCCACCAGGGAGGGGGGGGGGGGGCAAGGCAACCCCCCCCTCCTCGGCCTACACCAATCGGCTCGTTACGCTGCCACTTTGCATTTTAATAATGAAGGGCAGTCGCGTTGTGTGGGGCTTGGGGTGACGTCACGGGGGACTTGATGAGCGCGTGACCGAGCCACGTGGCCGTGACCGAATCGGAAGAGTCGGGTACGGATACTGGGGACTCTCCTCCACTTGCGAACATTTGACTTCCAAACTTGCAGAGACACGAACTGACCCTGTCCCGCACATCCAGTTTCCCTGTTCGGACCGATAGTCGTGAGTTCGAATGCCACGCAATAGATGGCGGTGGTGGCATCTACATCTGCGGAATGTGAAGAACCAGTGGCATCTACATCTGCAGAAAGTGAAGAACCAGTGGCATCTACATCTATAGAACGTGAAGAACCAGTGGCATCTACATCTGCAGAACGTGAAGAACCAGTGGCATCTACATCTACAGAACGCAAAGAACCAGTGGCATCTACTTTTGCAGAACATGAAGAACAAGTGGCATCTACAACTGCAGAACGTGAAGAACCAGCGGCATCTACATCTGCAGAACGTGAAGAACCAGTGGCATCTACATCTGCAGAACGTGAAGAACCAGTGGCATCTACTTTTGCAGAACATGAAGAACCAGTGGCATCTACAACTGCAGAACGTGAAGAACCAGTGGCATCTACATCTACAGAACGTGAAGAACCAGTGGCAACTACATCTGCAGAACGTGAAGAACCAGTGGCATCTACATCTGCAGAACGTGAAGAACCAGTGGCATCTACATCTGCAGAACGTGAAGAACCAGTGGCATCTACATCTGCAGAACGTGAAGAACCAGTGGCATCTACATCTGCAGAACGTGAAGGAACCAGTGGCATCTACATCTGCAGAACGTGAAGAAACAGTGGCATCTACATCTGCAGAACGTGAAGAACCAGTGGCATCTACATCTGCAAAACATGAAGAACCAGTGGCATCTACATTATAAAACGTTTAAACCCATTCCCCTTGTTTAGTGTACAACACTTTTGGAATCAACTGGAGGAAAGTTGGACTTGGGAAACAAATCAACTTACAAACACAGACCTCTGGAGCCTGACTCGTTTGTGAGTAGAGGAGTCCCTGCAGTGGAGGAATCCGATGATCTATAAAGCTCTTTTTGACAGATGTCCAGTCGGGGCACGTTACATATAACAAACAGTACACAAACACGACAGGAGTGCGAAGTGTCAGGAAGGTAAACAAACACATACAAGTCAAATCAAACTTTATATATATTTATCTTACCGGGTGAGCTGGTGAGTTGGTGAGCGGGTGAGCGGGTGAGCAGGTGAGAGTGCTCATGGAACCGATTCTAGTAGTGTCCATGGTACTTTTGCTGGTGCTGTCTGTGGCTACTGATGTCAGTAACCACGGACAGCAACCGTGTAATCGATATGCTGGTGCTGTCCGTGGTTACTGACATCAGTACCACCGACAGCACATTGCACTCATAGTGTAGTGTATAGTATAGTGTATAGTGTAGTCTATAGTGTAGTATACTAGTACAGCACTATACACTAGTAGTGTAGTGTATAGTGTAGTATACTAGTACAGCACTATACACTAGTAGTGTAGTGTATAGTGTAATGTATAGTGTAGTCTATAGTGTAGTATACTAGTATACCACTATACACTAGTAGTGTAGTGTATAGTGTAGTATACTAGTACAGCACTATACACTCGTAGTGTAGTGTATAGTGTAATGTATAGTGTAGTCTATAGTGTAGTATACTAGTACATCACTATACACTAGTAGTGTAGTGTATAGTGTAGTATACTAGTACAGCACTATACACTAGTAGTGTAGTGTATAGTGTAATGTACAGTGTAGTCTATAGTGTAGTATACTAGTACATCACTATACACTAGTAGTGTAGTGTATAGTGTAGTATACTAGTACAGCACTATACACTAGTAGTGTAGTGTATAGTGTAATGTATAGTGTAGTCTATAGTGTAGTATACTAGTACAGCACTATACACTAGTAGTGTAGTGTATAGTGTAATGTATAGTGTAGTCTATAGTGTAGTATACTTGTACATCACTATACACTAGTAGTGTAGTGTATAGTGTAGTATACTAGTACAGCACTATACACTAGTAGTGTAGTGTATAGTGTAATGTATAGTGTAGTCTATAGTGTAGTATACTAGTACATCACTATACACTAGTAGTGTAGTGTATAGTGTAGTATACTAGTACAGCACTATACACTAGTAGTGTAGTGTATAGTGTAATGTATAGTGTAGTCTATAGTGTAGTATACTAGTACATCACTATACACTAGTAGTGTAGTGTATATACTATACTACACTATACACTACACTACTAGTGTATAGTGATGTACTAGTATACTACACTATAGACTACACTATACATTACACTATATACTACACTACTAGTGTATAGTGCTGTACTAGTATACTACACTATAGACTACACTATACATTACACTATACACTACACTACTAGTGTATAGTGCTGTACTAGTATACTACACTATACACTACACTACTAGTGTATAGTGATGTACTAGTATACTACACTATAGACTACACTATACATTACACTATACACTACACTACTAGTGTATAGTGCTGTACTAGTATACTACACTATACACTACACTACTAGTGTATAGTGATGTACTAGTATACTACACTATAGACTACACTATACATTACACTATACACTACACTACTAGTGTATAGTGCTGTACTAGTATACTACACTATACACTACACTACTAGTGTATAGTGATGTACTAGTATACTACACTATAGACTACACTATACATTACACTATACACTACACTACTAGTGTATAGTGTAGTATACTAGTACAGCACTATACACTAGTAGTGTAGTGTATAGTGTAATGTATAGTGTAGTCTATAGTGTAGTATGCTAGTACATCACTATACACTAGTAGTGTAGTGTATAGTGTAGTATACTAGTACAGCACTATACACTAGTAGTGTAGTGTATAGTGTAATGTATAGTGTAGTCTATAGTGTAGTATACTAGTACATCACTATACACTAGTAGTGTAGTGTATAGTGTAGTATACTAGTACAGCACTATACACTAGTAGTGTAGTGTATAGTGTAATGTATAGTGTAGTCTATAGTGTAGTATACTAGTACATCACTATACACTAGTAGTGTAGTGTATAGTGTAGTATACTAGTACAGCACTATACACTAGTAGTGTAGTGTATAGTGTAATGTATAGTGTAGTCTATAGTGTAGTATACTAGTACAGCACTATACACTAGTAGTGTAGTATATAGTGTAATGTATAGTGTAGTCTATAGTGTAGTATACTAGTACATCACTATACACTAGTAGTGTAGTGTATAGTGTAGTATACTAGTACAGCACTATACACTAGTAGTGTAGTGTATAGTGTAATGTATAGTGTAGTCTATAGTGTAGTATACTAGTACATCACTATACACTAGTAGTGTAGTGTATAGTGTAGTATACTAGTACAGCACTATACACTAGTAGTGTAGTGTATAGTGTAATGTATAGTGTAGTCTATAGTGTAGTATACTAGTACATCACTATACACTAGTAGTGTAGTGTATAGTGTAGTATACTAGTACAGCACTATACACTCGTAGTGTAGTGTATAGTGTAATGTATAGTGTAGTCTATAGTGTAGTATACTAGTACATCACTATACACTAGTAGTGTAGTGTATAGTGTAGTATACTAGTACAGCACTATACACTAGTAGTGTAGTGTATAGTGTAATGTATAGTGTAGTCTATAGTGTAGTATACTAGTACATCACTATACACTAGCAGTGTAGTGTATAGTGTAGTATACTAGTACAGCACTATACACTAGTAGTAATGTAGTGTGTAGTGTAATGTATAGTGTAGTCTATAGTGTAGTATACTGGTACAGCACTACACCACAACGTTTACAATCTGAGTACCGTGACGTTTCGCCAGTAACTACAACCGGTGTCATTGGGCGGACAGCCGGATTCACGGAGAAATCCTCCTCCTGTTTCATTCCTTTACGAATCGGCCGTGCCGGATGTTGGCGGCGATGGCGGCGGCGAGTTTAACGACGCGACATTTTTTTTTTATTTTCGCTCGTTCTGACCCCCCACATGAGGACGACCTCTCTTGTTGAACCTCGTGCCGTTTGACCCCCCCAGATGAGCGCTGCCGACACCGCCGCCATCAACGGGGGAGAGGCCCTCGTTGATGTGGGCGGGGCAGCGGACCTCGGGGAGGGCGTGGCCACCCTCAAAGGGGGAGGGGCGATCACCAAAGATGGCGGGGCCGTGCTCGGAATGGGCGAGGCCATGCTCAAAGAGGGCGGGGCCATGCTCAGAGAGGGCGGGGCCGCGCTCGGTATGGGCGTAGCCGCGCTCGGGGAGGGCGGAGCCGCGCTCGGGGAGGGCGGAGCCGCGCTCGGGGAGGGCGGGGCCGCGCTCGGAGAGGGCGGGGCCGCGCTCGGAGAGGGCGGGGCCGCGCTCGGAGAGGGCGGGGCCGCGCTCGGAGAGGGCGGGGCCGCGCTCGGAGAGGGCGGGGCCGCGCTCGGAGAGGGCGGGGCCAGCGACGCCCCCTGGGGCTTGGCGGAGGGCGAGACGGCCCACCACCAACACCACCACCACCACCACTACCAATACCACGGCGACAACCACGGCGGGCCGCGAGGGGCCGGCGGAGCGGCCTGGGGCGGCCAGGGCCGCTTCTACGGTGTGGGGGGAGAACCCACGGACGGGGGCGGCGCGCCCTGGGCCCCGTCCTACGAGCTGGGCTTCGCCGAGGCGATGAACCAGCGGATGAGGGTGCCCGCGCGCCTGCACGTCATCGCCGGGGGCGCCGAGGTCGACGGGGACCCCGCGGGGCTGCCCGGCGCGCTGGCCATGCGGGTGCCTGACAGGATCGTCATGGCCTGTGAGTTGTTTTTGCCGGGGTGGCCGGTGGGGGGGGGGGGGGGGGGGGGGGGGGTGGGCGTTGGGGTAGGTGGGGGAGGCGTCGATCCGGCAGCGGGTCGAAGGTGGTTAATGACGATGTTACGTGTGCGTCTGTGTCTGTGTGTGTGTGTGCGCGTATGTAACTAATAAGCTTGTGCCGGAGGCCCCGGGGGGACAGGCGTCTATGAGGTCTCCTGGCCAAACCCCAATTGGCGGAGCCAGGAGATTGAATATCTACCCTCGGGGCTCCTCCAGAAACAACGAAAAGCCACTTCGTGTGGACACGTGGAATGTCCGAACGCTCACTGCGGAGGAGAGGCTGCCACTCCTCCGTCAGGAGCTGGACCGGTACCGCCTGGATCTCTGTGGCATTCAGGAGGTCCGGTGGACCGGTTCTGGCTCCTGCCACCATGAGGGGTGGACAGTCCTCTACTTCGGGGCAGCAGACTGCCAAACAACAGGGTGTGGCTCTTCTTTTGAACAAAAGAATGAAGGGGACGTGGGAGCGTGGCGGTGAGGTGTGGGCAGCTGTAAGCCCCAGGCTACTTTGGGCTCGCCTTCCCATCAACCAGAGGCGAGGAGTGGTGGTCGTGGTTACTTATGCCCCCACCGAAGACGAACATCCGTGGAGGGATGCAGTCAAAGCCAATGAGTCAGATTCTTTCTATGACCTGTCAAAGGTGCTGGCTAAAGTGGCCCCTCGGGATAGAGTCATCTTGTTGGGTGACTTCAATGCCCGAGTTGGTCATGATGCTGGCACCTGGTCTTGAGTGATTAGAGGGCATGGGCCAGATCAGCTCAATAACAATGGTAGGAGGCTGCTAGATTTTTGTGCAACCCATGGGCTTGTAGTTACCAACACGCTGTTCCGGCATCGGCGCATCCACACAACATCATGGATGCATGCCGGGTCCAAGCAAGATCATCTGCTGGACTACATAGTGATGGACGAGCGGATGTGAGCCCATGTCCTTGACACCAGGACCTACCGTGGAGCTGATCTGCCCTCTGACTATCGACTAGTTATCTGTAAGGTGCGCCTGCCATTCTTCCACTCCGATGGTGAGTGTACACCCAGGACCCCATTCCAACCTAAAGTGGCCTGGTCTCAGTTATCTGATGAAAGTTGCAAGCAAGAATTTCATCATCGCTTACGGCTGGGGTTGCCATCGTCCCCGACTCCTCCTGATGTCGAGGGTAAATGGGCGAGGTTTAGGACTGTGACTCATGCAGCTGCAATGGCTGCTTTTGGTATGCGGTCCAGACCTCCCCAGAGACCCTGGCTGACAGAGGAGGTGTTCAGGATGGTTGAGAAAAAGCGACAGGCCCACTGTCATTGGCTACAGAATCCCACGTCAGAGAATGAGGAGGCTTACCGCAGCCTTCGCTCGGAGGTTCGGAGAGCCGTGAGGCGCTACAAGGATGGGGGGTGGTCGCCGGTTGCTGAGGAGATGGAGTCTGCCTCAGTGGCCCGTGATCACAAATCTCTATTTAACTCCATCAAAAAAGTAACTTCCAGCGCCACACCTATTACCATCATTAGGGGAAAAAACGGTGATCCAATCTCCGACCCCCAGGAACAGGTTTGCGGATTTGCTGAGCATTTCTGTGAGGTCCTGGAGGAGGGGAAATCCCTCAGCCAGGAAAACATCGTGGCACAAAGTGAGGATGACCCTGCTGAGGCTGCAGTGCCTCAAACATGAGAAGAAGTCACCCCCTGTGAGTGGCTGGCTGAGGTGCCATCTGTTGAGGAAGTACTGAAGGCGATCCAGAGTCTGAGACCAGGAAAGGCACAGGGCAGAGATGATCTCCCAAGCGAAATGCTGAGGGAGGGTGGCGTTTGTGCACAGACTGCTCTACATGGTATCATAACAACAGTCTGGACCACTGGACGGGTTCCGAAGGATTGGAAGGATGCCCTCTTTAAGAAGGGGGACCGCACAGACTGTAACAACTACAGGGGCATCTCACTCCTCAGTATGCCGGGAAAGGTCCTGGTAAGGATTATTCAACATCGCCTTGCCAGGCACACTGAGGAGAGGCTTGCGGAGCCCCAATGCGGTTTCAGGAAAGGGCGATCCTGCACAGATGCCATATTTTCTGTCTGTCTGCCACAGCAGAGGTGTAGGGAATTCCAGCAAGACCTACATCTCTGCTTTATTGACCTGGTCAAGGCCTATGATACCATCAGTAGGCCTGGGCTCTGGGTTGTTCTTCGTGCTTTCGGAGTCCCTCTGCTCACGATCATTAAGGATCTTCATGATGGTGAGCGGGCCCGGGTAAAACTATGTGGCTGGGAGTCAGAGCCATTCCCTGTACACCTTGGGGTGCGACAGGGATGTCCTCTGGCTCCCACATTATTTAACAACTATTTTGACCACGTAGTTCGTGAAGCCTTCAATAGCTGTACCGGGGGAATCTCCATTTGGTACAGATATAATGGGAGGCTGATCGATGCCCGGGTGCGGTCATGTTTGCCGATGATTTGGTAATAGCTGCTCATTCAGAGGAGGAATTGGAGACGCTGCTGCTGAGACTGGAGCGTGCCACTAAGAGATGAGGCCTTACCATCAGCCCAACCAAAACTAAGCACCTGCCTGGGTATTTTGAACCATCGGACACTCCACCCCCACAACTCCCAATCGGTGATGGGGCAGTTGTGGAGAG
Organism: Petromyzon marinus; assembly: GCF_048934315.1. Lineage (NCBI taxonomy): Eukaryota > Metazoa > Chordata > Hyperoartia > Petromyzontiformes > Petromyzontidae > Petromyzon > Petromyzon marinus. Next base: position 790,550 of record NW_027423135.1, read on the forward strand.
AGTGGAGAATTTCCCATACCTGGGCAGTGTGCTTATGACCGGCTCCAGTTTAACAGCAGAGTTCTCACTCCGAATCAGTCGAGCGGCAATATATTTTCATCGTTTGCGTAACGCTGTGTGGAAGCTACCTGGTTTGTCGCTCAGCACTAATCTTCAGGTCTTCTCGACCACAGGCATTCCCTCCCTTCTCTACGCTTGCAAAACGTGGACCCCGCTAATGGAACATCTTAGCCGGTTAGAAATATTTAGGCTAGCCTGCCTACGATCCATCCTGGGTTTAAGCAGGCTGAATTGTGTGAGGAGCTCACAAATCTTCTTTGGTTCTTTCGGTAAAGTCACGTAGAATGAGAAGAAAATGATAAATTGATAAAATAAAATAACGCAATAATATTCTCACGACGTTTCGGCCACAACACAAGCGGCCTTCATCAGGTGAAGGGACGAGACTGTCTGGAGGACAGCGCTGGAGTGAAAAAGCCACGCTCAGATCGCGACCTTTAAGCTGTGTGAGAAGAAATGAAGCGCCTTGACAAAGGAATTAGCATAGAATTTAGCATTGAAATGGCTGAGTGATTAGCTTGTGACTGGTCACAGAAATGGCTATGTTAAAGTTAAAGCATACACATCCGCAGAGGCACCCCTTGACAAAGGATGCGGATGTGTATGCTTTAACTTTAACATAGCCATTTCTGTGACCAGTCACAAGCTAATCACTCAGCCATTTCATTGCTAAATTATATGCTAATTCCTTTGTCAAGGCGCTTTGTTTCTTCTCACACAGCTTAAAGGTCGCGATCTGAGCGTGGCTTTTTCACTCCAACGCTGTCCTCCAGACAGTCTCGTCCCTTCACCTGATGAAGGCCGCTTGTGTTGTGGCCGAAACGCCGTGAGAATATTATTGCGTTATTTTATTTGATCAATTTATTATTTTATTCTCATTCTACGTGACTTTACCGAAAGAACCAAAGAAGATGAATCCTTGCAGTCACGAAAGCTTTAAATCGAGCTCACAAATCCTTGAAAGATCTGGGCAAGGTCCCATCGGTGAGCTCCTCCGGCAGGCAAGACTGCGTTGGCTGGGTCATGTAGCCCGCATGCCCAGCCACCGCATTCCGAAACAGCTTTTGTTCGGCCGGATCGAGGGGGCTAAATGGGCGCGTCACGGGCTAGAGAAGAGATGGAGTGACGTGGTACAGGAGGACGTGGAGCTGAGTGGACTTGCCGATGACTGGTACCAGCGGTGTCAAGATCGGCCTCTGTGGAGGAGGCTCGTGAAAGACGCTGCTACTGGGCAGTGGGAGGCAGTCGCCCTCCAACAACAACGGAGGGCGGAGGAGCGACGCTCACAACAACGAGCGGAGCGCCGGGTGGCTAAAGCACAGCAGGTTGGCACAGTAGGGGGCAACAGGTGGTGCATCAGCCGCATCTCAGTCAGTCGACCCGTGGCACCTGGGTCTGCCCCGTGACCTCCTGCCAGCGGCGTTCGACACTTCACGTGGCCTCAAGGTGCACATAGCCTGGCACAAGCGTCGTGGTGACGTCACCGCCACTTAGTGGCGAATGGCGGTTGTTGTTGTTGTGTGTGTGTGTGTCCGTGTGTGCGTGTCCGTGTGTGTGTGTCCGTGTGCGCGCAGCGGAGGGAATGGAGGGGGTGGGGGGCCCTCGGGGTGGCGAGCACGGAGGGGGCGGAGCCCCCCAGTCCCCCGTGTGCCTGCGCACCCCCCCACACATCCTCACGCTCAGCGACCACCCCCTCGACTACCTACAGCTGGGCCACGCCGAGGGCGGGGCGAGGATGGGGGGAGGTGGAGGGAGTGGGGGAGGGGCGAGGGGAGGAGCGAGGGGAGGGGCGAGGGGAGGGGCGAGGGGAGGGGCGAGGGGAGGGGCGAGGGGAGGTGCCTGGACCCGCCTCGGACTACGCGCACACACGCAACGGTGAGCGTGCGCACTACTACTACTCACCACTACTACTACTACTACTTACACTACTATACTACTACTACACTACTACTACACTACTACTACACCACTACTACTACTACACTACT